>NW_022146624.1:8057-36291 GCF_002938485.1 Sitophilus oryzae | reverse complement strand
GTGAGGATTTTAAAATAATGCACTTGTCTAGTCGAATGATCATGGTCAACGTAGTGAAACAATGAGAAACAATAGGGAGGTTGCTCTGTAGTTTAAAATTACGATGAGGGAATGAATGTCATTCTAAATGAATCTGTCGTCTGTTAGTCCATGTATAAAATTGATAAATTTTTAAGATGTGGAGTTATAAGAATCTCTAACAAAAGGAATGTTAAAAGAAAGCCGTTAGACACAAGTTTTGAAGTATTTGGATTTTTCTACAGAATCTAGCGTTTATGGATGTACCATAAACAACATCGCCATATCAAATAAAGATAAAATAAGTGTGTCACATAATTGAAGGAGCTCTTTATGGTATAATATTTCCTTAAGAGCCGAAAAATTCTTCAACCGTATATAAGCAGCCTTTAATTTAGTAGTTATATGTGCCTGAAAAGAAAGCTTCGCATCAATATAGACTCCAAGATTTTTAGTCTCTGTAAGAATGGGTATCGCAACATTATCTATATGGATATTCATGTTACCAGCCGTATTTGTAATTTTGTTTATATCACTACCAATACTTAACACAATTTTACCGGCATTAATTTCAAATGAGAGGAGAGTGAGGGTATTAATTTATTAAGATCGTCCGTTAAAATTTAACTGAAATTGTGCCAAATTATTAGTATCTATTCTGCAGTAAATTTGAGAATCATCTGCATATTGTTGCAATTCAGAAAACTATAATTCCTTATTCATATCAGCTACATATAACGAAAACTAAAAGTGGTCCCAGAATAGATCCCTGAGGAACCCCAGAAATCATAGGAATATAACTAGATTTTTGTCTTTAAACTTCCCCGTTTCATGACAAAACAATGGTGATCTATTTTTAAAGAGGTTTTTATCAATTTCTAGAAGAGCCGTCTGGAAAATCTAAATAATGTGAATTTTGCTCACCGGAAGCAATGAATGGTCTAGAGTATCAATGCTTTACTAAGTGTTCATAAAGAATATATTTAAAAAACTTTTATATTTTATTTTCTTGATTTGTTCTAATATCATTAACCAGCTTCAGTAGACAATTGGTAGTGCTGTAGTTCTTACGAAAATCAGATTGGCATTCAGGTATTAGTTTATTTGAATCTACAAATGAAACGATTTGATTATGTAGATGTTTTTCTATAATTTTAGAAATTGCTGGCATATTTATTTACACGGTCTTGGATCGTTGGGCTATTTAACAGGTTTGGGGATTTTGAAATTTTACAGAGAGGGTGTTATAATTAGCTTTTTTTCCATAGGCGGATAAGACATATTTGTTGTTAAAATAGAAGTATTAATTATATTTTATTACGCTTTTACCACAGTAAGGCATGCATAGCTTTAGTGCTTTAATTGATAAATCATCTTCAACGACAGCATTAGACCGAATAGAATTCGACGAATAATATTTGATGTAACGATCCCTCATCTATTAGTTTGAAATTTAGAAGCATATCCCCTAATTTTCATGCTTTTTGTCTATAAAAATCTATTTTTTTATTTGATGTACTATTAATGCAATTCTGACAGTTCGAAAAAAAATATTAAGCTTATCTACATATAATGACAATTTGACTCGAAGCGAGAATGTCAAAAGTTGACATATGATATGTCATTCTATTCAGAGTGTCATTTTCTACGAAATAAAGTAAAAAAAATACCGAGTGCCATTAAAAAATCAAAAATTGTAGTCATTTCCGGTGAAACTAGAAGTGACCGATATAAAAAACAATATGGAAGAGAGTTACGTATCAATCTAAACTAATTTGATGATTTCATGAGTTCAATCATACCTATTTCTGGCGTCAGTTGGTCCATTTTCACATTGTTTATGTACAAAAGTGATCGCAGATACAGTGTAATAAAAAAAACAGAAAATTGAGAACAACGTATAATGGTATGCTTGATAAATTGATCAGGCACAAGTCATTTTTTAAAGACGTATGACTCAGGCATGGAGAGTTTATTTCATGGTGCGGAGATTTTACTAGGTGTTTACACAAATCTAGATTCTATGAGGTTTTTTGTAAGGTAAATCTTTAAAGAAGTTGGTGGGTGAATAGAGTTTCAGCTTAAACTTCAGACAAGCTTCAAAGCTTTGAGAGCCTGCAAGATGCAATGTGCTTTCTTCCTTCAAAGCTTCATTGTAGGTGTGCTTTATATTTTTATCATATAACTAAATTCAAAGGTGTATGATTTGTTGGGTATCGATAAATAAAAATATGTTATTATTGTTATTTTTGGGACACAAGGTTGAAATCAGTGGTGTTTTTAGAGTTGCTCCTGTAAAAAAATTGTGTATTTTGCCCCTGAAGGCAGAAAAGAAAAATCTAATAAAGTCAATATTTTTTTTCAAAATTCAGATCAAATTTTTCAGATTTCAGATCAGACATTTCTAATATACCTACAGGGAGTATTAACAAAATCCAAATATTTTTAGGGGTGGTAAAAATCGGAATTTTTTGACAAGAAAAAAAATTTAGGCAAAAAATATTTTTTTCAAATTTTCAAAGTAAAATAACTGGATTATTTTGGACTTTTTTGAAAAAAACGGTAAAAAGACAATATGTTTCTTTTATCGATATCTACCATTCCTGAAAATAGATGCACTTATATAAGACATACCCTGTATAACTATAGTATACTTAGCTACATTTATCCATTATAAACGACAAAAAATGGCAACAATGCCATTAAATCGCCAAACTTCCTAGACTACTACCATTATTATCTCATAAAACGGTGTAATGCATATTAATAGATGTTTTAAAATTAATTTCCTCGTCGTATTTCGTTCGGCATAGTAATAGCGCCATCCAGCGGACGATTCATCAATCTTTTAACGTCACACAACGTCATCAGAGCCACGCTTTGAAGAATATGGATGGCGGGGTTGTTGGGAGTATAATAAATATGCTATTAAGCTTATAGTTTTTTTTCGTATATTTAACCTTCGTCGATTCAAATTAAAATTGATATCTTTTTTAGTTGGATAAATATAATTATTTTAGCATGTAAGGTAGCGTTGAAATATTGGAGAGGGGAAAAATGTAACATTTTAAATTTTTATGCTTGTAGTAAATAACTTTTTTATTATTTCAGGTAAATAATCGAGACTTAATGCATAAATCAGGATTGATTGACGTATTTAATTGTTTTCGGTCACTTCCTGTTTCACCGGAAATGACTACAACTTTTGATTTTTAAACGTCACCCTGGTATTTTTTTACTCTAATCGATAGAAAATGACACTTGAATAGAATGACGTAACATACCTCAACATTTTCGCTTAAAAAATATCGTATTTTAAATTGCCATGACTGTGTTTGGGATAAAAACACTAATTTTTAAACAAGGAACCTTGGAAACGTAGATTTGGTCGTCTAAGGTTTTTCATGTCTTGTCCTGGTCTGTTAAAATATGCCCAAATCATAGGGTGTATATATATATAATCATAACTCAATTTTGCCAATTGGAATGAGTGTGGCTCATTAGCATATTTGGAAAAAACATTTTACTGCGAATAATTTGGTACCACACACTTGGTATTTCTTTTCAGTCAAATTTTCATTACTTTTATGGCCATGGGACCCTTTTTTATATGAAGGCATTTTTTACGTAAAAATGATACATTTTATACAGGTACGGACGAAAAGTTATTACTCTTCAAATCATTTTATAAAATACGTAGATAGCGCCCTCTAAGAGTAGGAGTCATATTGATATGGAAATCAAATTCTCATGTCAAAAAATATCCAGACACTAATTTTCATTTAAATATCGGCATTATTTCTGTAATTATTTTGAAAAGAAAACGAAATAAAGTTATAAATTTATACGAAATTATTTACCAATTTTTATCGGTAGAATTTTCCGAATACAATTCGGACCACCCTGTATAATAAAAAAAATTGGAAACAACAAAACAAAGCAATCAAAATAATACGTTTTTTTTTCGACCGAATATTCGGCAAATATGACAAAAAATGCCTGCAAGGGGCTTATATAAAAGGCCTTCATTCCGATTATTTGCCAGGTGGGGTCGATATATAGCCGCAGGGAGAGAATATATTAAAATATTTCTCACAAGATCTTTATTTTATATTCGCTTGACCCAATTTGAAGGAGATAAAGCCCAACGGCATTATTTTTTTTATAAATCATTGCTAACAAATAATAAAATTAATCTTTTAGAAGGAAAACGTATAAATTATGTTTAAATATAACTCAGATTTTTTGGTTATACGGGGTGTTCTAAATAATATAAAAAGTTTTAAAAGTAATACCTTGTAAGTAATTATATATCGAGAATATCTTAATTATATTAATTATATCGAGAAAATATAATTATTAATAATTTTGTGACGGTTGAAAAAGTAGTATATTGTTTTATTAGGAGTAAAAATGATACTTTACGTGGCGAGACTGTACGTTTGACAAACAGCCGAGTCACAAAAAGTCAGTTTTACTCCTAATAGAACATGCTATTTTTTTCAAACGTCAGAAATATTTTTTAACCTATTTCAAACGTTGCAAATAATATAAAAACATTTAAAAGTAATACCTTGTAATTATGTATTGAGAAACTATGGTTACACTCGTTGAATTTGACAGTTTATGTCAGGCTAATAATATATTTTCGTAATTTTGTGCTTAGGCGCAAAAGTGCTTTACTTTTATGCCTAGGCGTTAAAATGACTTTTTTATATTACCAATCACGTCGCTAAAATTAATAGTTATGCGACGCGACGGTTGAAAAAAAAAGTATATTTTCTGACTCATTTTACATTTTCATGAGACTGCATCTCATGAAACCCTAATTTTTAAATGATTCTAACGTTTAAGTAGATCGATTTCTTTAGGAAACAAAATTTTATTTAGACAAGACGAGTGGGTCTAGAACAGTGATAAAAGGCAAAAATAGATTGTTACAATTTATTTCGGGATCAGTTAGTGGGAGAACCCTCCACGATAAATCGAAAAATAGAGAGAGATTACGTAAATTCCTCCCCTTTGAGCTTTAACTTCGAATTTAGTGTAATGGAGGGAAACGCTGACTGGAAATATATTAGAGAGGGTGAGAAAAAACCCATATACTTAATCATTCGCTTGCTTTAATCCTAATATATTGTAATGCGGTTCGGCAATAGTAAATTCAAACGCCCGAGTCTGTTTTTTTTTATTATAAAATACTACCACTATAGTCTGTCCAACGAGAAGATCCTTGACAGTGATAGATGTGTCTGTCATTTTAATTTCAAAGTAGTTTATTTTATTTTACAAAGAAATAAGTTGGTACAACTGGAACGCATAGCAAGAAATTAATATATGTATTTAAAATTTGACTGACAAGTAACTTCAAAATATTGTGAAAAAACTGTATAAAAATGAAAAAATGTAATCGAGTTATTTTATTTAATAAAAAAACGGTATGTGTTAATACAAAACAAACAAAAACAAGACACCACATACCAAAAAATATAAAAAAGAACTATTTCTTACTTTCAAGCTTTATGAAATTTCCCGCATTTATGATTATATTTATCAATATAACTTATGTACAAATACAAATTTGTAATATTCCGCAGGAATAAATAAAACAAACTATTTTATTAATAATAGCACTTACCAAATTTTATACCTCACAGGTTGATTAATTAACTTTAATCTTAATTTTTTTTAAACCAGTACCTTTTGACATTATTTTTCTGTAGTACTAAAATCCATTATTTATCTATCGTGTGATGTCGATATTTTACAGCTACTCCAGTTTTTAGTATATGTTTAGTATGGTCCTTCTACCATATTCGAGATGCACTTATCTACGACGAGATGGTATACAAACTTTATTGATAGTAACTTTATTGGTGTATCTGTATAAGACTTTCTGCCTGGGGAGCGAGTATTAACCATAAACTGTGCTCTGGGTTCTACAGTTAATTTTCACTTGATTTTTCCTCCACTTGACTTCAAAAGACCCAAAACACTCGTAATAACACGAATCAAAATGCATCATCTTCCAAAACGCAGGGTATTTGACAAAAGTTGTCACAAAATTATAACCTATAATTTGGCAAGACTTTGACAAACGTCAAAAATCTAAAGACGAGTTCATACGCATCGGCGTCCGTTTGTCGTTCATCGTTCCGTCAAACCAATAAAATTGAAATACGATCTGTCATTTTTGAAATAAACCAATAAAACTGGTTAAAAACAACAAGTGACGACTCATGACGAATTTATATTTAAACCCATCCATAGTTAACTTAAAAATTATTAGAAACTTTTTTTAATAAAATAAATAGATTGGTATGGGACGTCATCTGCTTTTCTTCTGTAATCGTCTGTCGAAATCTTACCTGTGAAAAAAAAACAGAGTATAGTTTTTGAAGTTAATATAAAATAGTTAAAAAGTGTTTTTAAAAACAATATTTTATATAAATGCTCGGAAAAGGAGAAAAAAAATTAATTATATTCATCAATTTATTGCGTGACACAAAAAATTTAAATGATATAAAAACTTATTCAACCATTTCCAATTATGTTGTAGCCTCCCTCACATATTGATATTCTCATGTATAGACAATAAGACATTAAAAAAATTGAATTTTTGTAAATTATTTTGCAACAAACTGCAGAATATAACACTACGATACTTTTTTAATTGAAAATGTCCAAAGCTGACATTTAAAAAAATACCGACGGTACCATTTAATAATAATCAAAAGTTGTAGTCATTTCCGGTGAAATAGGAAGTGACCAGTATCAGTTGAATACGTCAATCAATCCTAATTTATGTCATATACTAACATACCAAATCTCGTTATTTTATCTGAAAAAATAAAAAAGTTATAGGAGTGAGTCACTTCTGAAAAACACCCGGTATTAAAAATCCCATATCAAAATCCAGTAATCTTTGTGCTATAAAAAATATATTTTTGCAACATAAATACAATCCAATATATATTATGACAATTATAATTTCGCAAATATTTGTATATAATTAATGCATGGGTGAATTTCAGCCACAGATACGATGCAATTATTTTTTTGTCAATTCTAATTATATGATCATTATACTAATTAATATAAATAATGCATTAATTATAAACGGATAAATGGAAATTTATCCGCGGAAGTAAATAATATATTTAATTAAATTAAACAAAAACATTTCATTTCCGTTTTAACATGGATATAAATGTAACTTTAGGGTTTTTACATATTTCAATTTTAGTGAACTGCGTTTTGGCATTTCTCTCAATGAACATTATACAGGGTGTCCCTAGAACTACTACGTATTTTTGAAATCAAAATCAGTTCATTGGACACAATTTACCTCTACAAAAGTGCTTCGTTTTTCCGTTAGAGGGCACATGTTTTGTTCATTATTTATAGTGATTTACAGTAATTTTGTTAAAGTCAACGAATATTCTCGTTGGTTATTGGTTTGAAATAAATACGACTATGTCCTCCAATGAAAACGCGAGTTGCTTAACTCTAATAATTCTAATTCTGAGTTAGCAAATGAGCTAGATGGTTTACCTAGACCGTTATTCAGAAGCTAGAAACCTATCGATGAAAATACGCCTGAAAATTTATTTTCTAGCACACAACTAGAGAATATTTGTACTCAGGTACAGGGTGGCTCGAATTCGACGCTCATTATTGGGATTTCGGAAACCGTAAGAGATACAGGATCGGTTAAATAGAGGCAAAGTTGCGCAATTTGATGCTCAATAAAATGCCGTATTGCATTTTTATTTTTTATTTTTTTTTTTGCATAAAATATTCTGGTGATGGAATTTTCTGAACGAAACGTCGGCAAATATCAAAGTGACTATACAGGAATGCTAGGGGACGTCGAAATATTAATTTTGATATAGCACACTATGGGTCTAGATACAGGGTGTTAAAGTTTTTGAAAAATTAAAGATATTCTTTAATAGTTTTTTAACAGTTGAAGGTGTCGTTATAAAATTTTATTATAGGAGTCTGCCTGACAGAGACACTTTAAATGTAAAAAGAAGAGGTTTTAGTTTCAACCAGTGGCGTAGCTGTGATACGCATCGGGTTATATTTTTTAAAAAAAAATAGTACGCCACTGATAAAATTAAAAGTTTCGGAGTTTTTTTATTTACTCGGTTTATTTCCAAGAAAAAATGTCTCTTGCAACTTTCTTCTATCTAACACCATTTTGTCACAATTGAAAAACAAATATTTTTTTAATGAGAACCTTAAATATGCCAATTATTATACCTTAAAACTACGAATTTTATTATTAACAATAAAAAAAAAATAGTTTAAATTTATAATTTTTTAATAATAATAAAGAATTATTTAGAGCTAATAGTAAAAAGTACTAAAGTTACCCAAGATGAAGAGAGCTAACGATACACATGTGTTTCTGCCCTGTAATTATAATAATTCGCTGTATTTAAGATTCTCATTAAAAAAATTTATTTATTTTTAAATTGTGGCAAAATGGTGTTTGATAGGAGAAAGTTGCAAGAGACATTTTTTCTTGGAAATAAACCGAGTAAATAAAAAACTCCGAAATTTTTATTTTTATCAGTGGCGTACTATTTTTTTTAAAAAAATTACCCGAATGCGTATCACATCTACGCCACTGGTTGAAACTAAAACCTCTTCTTTTTACATTTAAAGTATCTCACTTAGGTAGATTCCTATAATGAAATTTTATAACGATACCTTCAACTGTTAAAAAACTATTAAAGAATATCTTTAATTTTTCAAAAACTTTAACACCCTGTATCTTGCGTAAGAGGCATTTCCGACCCATAGTGTGCTATATCAAAATTAATATTTCGACGTCCTCTATCATTCCTCGAAAGCATGACCGACTTACAGGAATCACCCTATATATAGTGTTTTAAGAGTGATGAAAGGATTTAATTAAATTGAAAAAAAATTCAGGTCCGTATTTAAAAAAAATTAAGTTGATGATGGTCGCCAGAAGCCGAAACGTCAGAGTTAATATTTAATCACACAGAGCTATAGAGCAGAAAAAGTGGCCATGAAAATGTGTTTTTCATTTTAAGTTATCTTAACAAATAAAGCCAGGAAACAATAGAAAACAAAATTGAAAATACCGTTTTTTTTTCGAATACATTCGGAAGTATTCGGAATTTTTCAAAATGCAATACGGCATGCAATATAATTTATGTCGGCAACGTCTTCTACGTGTTGTCTTCGTCGACGGGCCTAACTAAGAAATAATTTATTTCGATATTTCCAGGAAAGAACGGGAAGTATAGGAGGAAATTTTTCGATTATACGCGAAAGGAATCTTATAATAAAGGCGTTCATTAATTCGCCAATTAATATGACTTTATATACTCCCTGGCAATAAAATTTCGTTTTTAATTAAACTACTTAATTATATTCGTATATTTATTTTGATCAACCAGTTCGTTACACAAATTGTCACATTTTCGTGATTTTCACATTATTATGCTACTTTTTTATGAAATGAAAGATGCTATACATACATTTTTTGTATTTAATATATTTCTAAATTTTTAACGGTTCTACCGGCGGTTTTATTATACAGGGTGGTCTGAATTGTATTCTGGAAACTTGGGCAGCATATTCTGCAGATAAAAATAAGTAAAAAAGTCCGTATAAATGCATGTCCTAAAATGCTTAGTTTAGGAGATACAGGGTGTAGAAGTTTCATTTGGTCTCATATTAACATGAAAATCGAATTTCTCATATGAAAAAACTCCCAGACACCAATTCTCATTCAAATATTGACGTTACTTCAGAAATTATTTGGAAAAAATCGAAATAAAAATGAAACTTCTACACCCTGTATCCCTCAAACTAAGCATTTTAGGAAATACATTTATACGAATTTCTTTGCTTATTTTAATCTGCAGAATATGCTGCCGAAGTTTCCGGAATACAACGTATATGGCTCATTCAACGGTAAAATACTAGACACAAATCATTGGTTTGCTTTGATAAAAAAATACTTTTGAAAACTCTATATATAATATAATACCACGAATATCCGCAAAACCGTTAAAAATTTTGAAATACTTTAAATACAAAAAATGTTCATTTTTTAATGCCCTACCTAACAAAGAAATAATATACAGGGTATTTTATTAAAAAAACGAAGAAAAACAATTTTATATTTTAGAAAATTTGGAATAAAATTTTGAACACCCTGTAAGGTTAAAGATTACGATATTTGTAGCAAAGTAGGTACAGACCAACTACAGTAAATACCTAATATAGTTTTGATTTCAGGACATGTCTTGTATTTTTAATATTTTTTTTAAAGGCTGAAACAAATATATCAAATTAAAAAAGTTTTTAAATCGAACTCGTCAAATAATATTTAATAATATCTTAGGATTATGTAAAATGATCAAAAAGGACGCCAAAAATGCAATAATAGACAGGGTGTTCCTTTTAAAACAACCCATCCCGATCCACTGACACTTTGTTGAACCATCCTTTAGAAGTGAAAATATTTTCCTGAAATACATCCTAACACATACTTTTTTTCGAAACAAAATTCCTAACTTTTTTTTTATTACAGGAGCTACAAATGCCCGACGCGCTATTGCCGGACCCTGTATTATGTTATTCCTATTTCTAAAAACTCTTGTTAACTATAAGCAAGACCAACTCTATTGGATATTATTTTTCTTTTACAACAAAAAACAGAACAATCTCGATTAGATTTAGAAGTTTTCTAAAATAAAAACTAAAATTTAATCAAATTAAAAGCTCTTTTAAGCCTTTTATTTTATTTGTTTTCCAAACTGGGAATAAAAACTAACTCCGATGATGGCCCAAAGATGTGAAATCGATTTTACAGGCTGCTTTTAAAAGTTTAATAACAAACTATGGCGAAAAAGCCGATAAAACGTTCGTTTCGTTTTAAAAAATTACCGTACGCCTCGGGATCCCCAGAGGCTTATGTTTGAAAACGTGGAAAATATTTCCTCTGCTAAAGTACACTTTTTTACTGTTTTTTTATAGGATCAAAATTTGGGAGGTTATTACAGTTAATGTTAATTTATATCGGAAAATAAAAGGTGGAGTGCTCTTCATTAAAATATTTGATTATGATCTACTTATGCTACCATAAAAACTATCATTAAACATAAAGAAAGCGTAAAATTACTGTAATTGAAAAGAGGAACATGTCAAAACTAATTATAATATCTACATATTAATGCCAAAGGAAAATTACACAAACTACGAAATGCTAAAGCAAACACATTTTAGTTTACTCATTTGATTATCTCTATCTACAAAGAGCTTAACTCTTGTTTGTCAGTTTGTAAGGTGCCAGGATATTATATAAATGCTATAAATTATCGTGTGACATGTTTGCTAAAATACTCCCTGGATATTAAGTAGTTAAATATTATTTTATTTTGTTTATTGTACTGGCGAATGTAAACATGTAAAGAAAATAGCGCGTGTGTTATTTTAGTTTGGTTTGAAATTAAATGAACAGTTTCAGTTGATTCACGCAAAACAAATGTTATTTTAAGTATTTATGAAATAAAAATATATAATTGGATATCTGGAACAAAGAGGGTGGCTTTACAGGGTGAGTCCTAAATAAGTGCAAATATTTTCAGGGCTGGTAGATCTCGATAAAAGAAACATATATTCTCTTTACCGTTTTTCAAATAAGTCCAAAATAACTGAGATATTTTACTTAGAAAATTGCAAAAAAAAATGATTATTTTCTTAAATTTTCAGAACCACTGGATCTTCTCTGGGTTAGCTTTCTTTTAAATTTAATCCACTACCTATGTCGCCATAAAAATTATATTTTAAAAATTTTAAATTTAAAAAAAAATCGCGAAAAAAAACTCATAATCGTGTTTCTGGAGTCGAAATACACTACCCTAAAAATTATTTGCATTTATTTAAGATTCACCCTGTATATATTTATTATTTTAAATATGCAGATCAGCAGTGCATCGTTTCTATATTAAATTATTTATTAATTGAATCTATATAAGCCCTATTTTAAATTGACAAAAGAAATGAGTCTCAGATCCAAACAAATTATAACATAAAAAACTCAAACAATTAAAACATAGATATTTCGTATTTCTAGTAAATAAAAATCGGTTGAAACTTCCCCGATAGACAGTCCTATTTCTCCACGCAAATATTCCAAAGTGTCACGACCATATAGTTCACGGTTCTCCATTTTCTAAATCCACATTCCTTGCCAGGAAGTCATAATATATTTCGGACTTGTTTTCCCAGACTCGACTCTCCGCTAAACCTTCAATAAAACACGCGAAGTGCAACTTATTGCTCTGCTACGTTTCGGAATCAATTCGCTCCCGCTATCAGGTTTGTGTTATTAAATATGTACACTTTTTACTAGACCGAGATTCATTTAAATTTTACATTGAGTAAATTTATGTATGTTCCAAGTCGAGCACAGCTGTACCATCCTTTTTTTTTAGAATAAATACACGGTATTTTTGACACACCCCCCCCCCGTAACTTCCTTATGGATAAAATAAGAATTTTAATTTTTTAGTCATCAAGATATGGTATAACTGGATTAGTAACCAGTAGTAACTAGAAGTTAGTTCTCCATTTCCAATATCAGTCGTACCAAAGTTTGGTTGGTTAAGACCCCGTGACAATTCTGAGATTGTTCTTTTTTAAATCAAGAATTATCTTCGAATAAATAATGAGTCAGATAAGTGGCAGAGTTTTTTAAGACTCCATAAAGGAAGACACTGAAGACATGCATCTGAGAAATCTTATGCGTATATTGATATGTAGAAAGAGGTTACAATCCTAGATCATATATACTTACGGGGATAAGTAAATAACTATGAAAACTGTCGCAAACATATCAACGACTTCCATTTATCTTCTTTTTTTGTTGCACACGCGGTGCTTCTACTCTATCTATCCTTGTCGGGGACCTATTATCCGCGCGCCAAATTTGAACATCAACTTTAAAAATTTACTTTGTAAAATGCTTATATTTGAACAATAAATTGAAGAAAATAATTGAACTGTCACAAAATTTAAGTTATCTAAAAAATATATTTAGCCACTCCATACGAATGTCAATATTCTTAGGAAATCTAACCAGAAAGTATGCATGTGGCTTAATATAAATAAAAGAACAACTGAATACTTTACTTGCCTATGAAAAGATAATTCGGGGACCTTTATATTAGAACTTTCACACACTAAACACTTTCTAGTCATTTTTACGAGTATTTAGAAAGTCCAACAAAAAAAAAATAGAAATATAATTGCACAAACTTAAAATTAACTGCTCGTTGAACACATTTGCATCCTTGGCTATATAAAAGCGGTCGATAAAAGAGTAATTAATACAATTTTTAAATTAATCGCAAAAAACAAGTGTCGCTACACAATAGAAATAGGATTATGACCTTTGAATAAGAAGACTAAGGAAGGAGCATAATGCTATCGATGTATTTGCCATGTATTCATGCATGGTGGGCGGAAAAGGCACCATAAAAGCTTAATATAAATAAAAGAACAACTGAATACTTTACTTGCCTATGAAAAGATAATTCGGGGACCTTTATATTAGAACTTTCACACACTAAACACTTTCTAGTCATTTTTACGAGTATTTAGAAAGTCCAACGAAAAAAAAAATAGAAATATAATTGCACAAACTTAAAATTAACTTCTCGTTGAACATATTTGCATCCTTGGCTATATAAAAGCGGTCGATAAAAGAGTAATTAATACAATTTTTAAATTAATCGCAAAAAACAAGTGTCGCTACACAATAGAAATAAGATTATGACCTTTGAATAAGAAGACTAAGGAAGGAGCATAATGCTATCGATGTATTTGCCATGTATTCATGCATGGTGGGCGGAAAAGGCACCATAAAAGCTCTCTAGGGTGGGGATCCTTGACAGTTCTGTTTGACCATTCATTTGACACATTTGAATTTGATTTGAAATTTTGTAGATTTGTCAGTCTTTATGGAGCTTATTTTATGTTATTTATTATTTATTCTACTACTGATAGTTGTATAAAGGTAGTAAATGTAGATGGAAATTGTGGCAGAACTTAAATTAACAGTGACACTATCGCGATTTATCGAAAAAGACTCTAAAATAGTTGGTTGTGTAGCGTGCGGTAGATATATAATATACATACGTGTAGTAAACCGATCATTTATGAAATTCACTTAAATTAACTAAATTATAAATGTTGATATAGGTAATTTATTAGATAATAATTTATAATAAAATTGTTGATTAGGTACTTCATAGACACTAACTAAAATAGATCACATGGTTTTACATGAGAACTTACAACTTTTTGTAGTGAAATAACTGCGTTGCAAGACTTGGCATTTTTATAGTGTATATTTTTTTTTTTGATTTCTTTTACACATTTTCTTGTTGACTCTGTTCTAAAGAAATGGCTAATTCACAAGTAGTAGTGTTTTGTTTTAAGTTAGTTTAAAGCTACGTAAATTGAGAACGCAGTAGTTGAAAATGGAGCCGGAAGTTCCTCCACTTCTGTTTGATTCTATGTGGTCGGCGAGATTGTATTACAACGTAAAGAAATCGATAAGTGATTTTCACAATCTTTAAGAAGTTTCTGTATTACATCGAGTTTCGAACATTCGACTTACTATATTTTCGTTGCACAAATTCTCCCATGATATTTATTTCCAAAAATAAATAAGCTAAAAAATTTCAAAACTTTTTGGTACCTCTTGTAGTATAACCTAGGTTTGTTTAACAATGTTAAGGGGTAAACATTTCAGGCAGCTAAATGACAATCAGGTTAAAAAAAAATAATTGAGTTATTTTCAATATTGCAAACAACGTAGACAACATCGCGACCTTACAGATCTATTGTGTGTCCCACTTTCTTGAGTTATAACGAGTTATAACTAATCATACAGTCTCAGGGCTTTGAGAAAAGCCAGTATCTGAGACTGCTTCACAGAGGCTAGTTCTTAGAGTCGTACCAAAGTTTATGGTACGAATAGTTCCCGATGTTCTGGTGTTTCCCTATTTTTCCATAGTCTGGATTTTCCATTGTTGCTTAGCTTTAATCTACTGAGGTGTTCATTCCGGAGACAGTGTCCTGTTAAAAACCCCGTGACAATTCGAAGAATGTTCTTACTTAAATCATGGAAAATCTCGTTTTTTATCTGAAAAAAGAAAAAAAAATATAGGGGTGAGTTACTTTTGAGAAACACCCGGTAAAGAAAATACCTAAATCGCAACGTAAACAAAAATGTACAGGAATATTTGAATAGTCTCAATAATACCAGATCATTTGGTCAATCAATCAATTATTGTACTACAAAATTGACAAAAAAGATATTACACTTTAATGGTTAACTGTTAGGTGGTACGAAATTAACCAAATCAGCTAGTTAACAATGAAGAGAAGTTTTTCGAAATACTTAAATTATTATGTTATTATATAATCACGGAATTCTTTTCTATTCATAGTTGTGAACATCTATTTCTAAACAAAATAGCTGCGAAAGTTTTTATAAGTATAAATAAGTTTCGGAAAGCAGGAAGAAACAACGTGCAAATACCAGAAACGCCAACTAATATCGGAACTTTTCTTATTTCAAACTTCGTCTCTAACTGAAATTCAATATAAAAATGGACTTGATCTGGGCCTCTTCTCCCATGTTTTCTCTCGTTTTTTTTTCATTTCCATCACGTCATTTTGTTTAATGCCGCCTGGTGAACTTTATTTCCGAATTTTTATTTGTTAAGTTTAAAATTCCGTCGGTGTTTTTGGTTTAGAGGCTTAAAATATTGAAAAAATGAGGAAAAAAAAGAGATAAAAAATATTTTGTGTTCGCGGAAAATATATTAGAGGTAATGAAAATAAGATATTTTTTTCCATAGCAGCTGTTAAAATTGAATTATATCTATCAAAAATAGTAGATAAAATAGTACTTTAACCGCAAGGGTAGATTAAAAAATGAATCTTTAACAGCAAGGATAGGTTAAAAAGTTTATTTCTTCTCGCACGTTTTTTAATTGCTTCCATTTTTGAAAATTTTTGTATTCCTTTTCATAAGTTATTCGGGATTTAAATGGAAGTAGTTTGGATATGGCGTTTGTCGCCTCAGCCTGAATATCTGTTGGTAATTTACTTATTTCGTTTTGAGCCATTTCTGGCTCCAATTCAATCAGCAATCGACACGAAAAAAGAATTAAAAAGATTCACTGAAAACTGACAACTAAAGAGACAGCTTTATTTATTTGTCAAATTACATAGAAACCAACGCCAACCCAGCACAATATTTTTTCTACTCGTAATAAATTCCTTGAAATAATAATTTCTGAATATTTTTTAAAATTAACTCGCTATGGAAAAAAATATTGTTTTCCTACACGAAGATAAAATTGCATTATCGTCTTGTATAAAAAATAGCTATTATTCTAGTAATTATACTATCTATAGACGGTAACATATTTTAAATTTTGAACCAAAGATTTTTTTTTGTTTTCATGTGGTAACCTTCAAAAACAGTAAAATATAAATAACTTTGGATAATTCTAGAGCTTCTCGTTTATCCTTTTGCATTTGTGTGAGGAAGAAAGCCAAATGTTCAATGTGGTAATAAAAAACTATTTTTACTCTGGTACTTCACCAGAACATAAAGAAGCTACAAACAGAGTTAAAACAAGAGAATTGAAATGAGAGTAGCGGGAGGGGTAATCACCGCAAACTTATAGATCTATTGTGTCCCTTTTTCTTGAATTATAAATCACCATACAATCTCAGGGCTTTTGACAAGTTTCAGTATCTGAGACGGTTTTACAGAGGTTAAGTTCCTCCATCTCAGATATCAGTCGTACCAAAATTTTTGGCACGAATGATTGTCGTCTCGGCGCACTCATTGATGAGGTATTTTGGTGTTTCCTCATTTTCTGGTCTCATCTCCTCATTCATCCTCTCATCTCCTAAGGTCACATAAAAACTGTTTTTTACGCGTAAAAATCTATTTGTTACACTTGTTGTTGTTTTATTTATATATTTTTTTTATTACTTTTTCAACATTTTAAACTACAGTTTTTCAAACATGTCCTTCAAATCCTTCAATTTAATAGCTGTTAGTAACAAGTTTTACTTTAAATATACTCACATAGTGCACACACACTTTTTTTAAAAGATAATTGAAGAAAAAAAAATATTTTTGTAAAAAACTAGAGCTACCTGATTATTATAGCCACCCCAATTGAACTTTATTGTGAATATCCCAGAAATACTGTGTAATATGAAGTTTCCGCTTAATTTTGCCACGAACCCCTATTTTAGTTAATTCAGTTGTTAATTTTGGCCGACAAAATACTATTTACAGTTTAATTTGTTTGTCTCATCGGTGTTGTTGTTGTTGTTGTCGCTACCCGTCGTTCGGATGTCAAAACAGAAATTTCCTGTTGAAGTTTTTTTAGTGCGTGTAGGCGTTTTGTTGACGTTTAGCAGATATATTCTAATTTAGTTTTCCCATCATTGAAATTGGAAAGATTAAAGTTGATTCTCGCTATACCTTCCGTTTCCATTCCATATCAGTTTCGTATTTTTTATTGTATTGACGCTATACGTATGCTTCCGTTCCGTATCAGTTCCATACCTTTTATTGTAGAATTTATATCATTACTTCTTCTTCTTCTTTTAGAAGGCGTATCGCCTGTTTAGTTCCGGTTTCCTCCTCGTCTAAGCAACTCTTGCGAGGTTGACTGCCAACTGTCTTGCCAACGTTTAGGTGGTCGTCCAGTAGGTCTTCTGCCATGGGATACGTTGTTGCGAATTATTATGGCCATTCTGTCGGGGCCCATTCTATTGACATGCTGGTTCCATTCTCTTCTTCTCTGCCTTATCCATCTGACAACGTCGTTTGTTTGGCACTTTTCTCTTATGTTTACATTTCTCTGTCTGTTCCTCAATGTGTATCCAGTTATCATTCTTAATGTCTTCATTTCAGTAGTTCGTGGGATTCTCTTTGTTACTGATGTTTCAGCCTGGTTTCCGCACCATATGTCACCACTGGTCGTATGCAGGTTTTGTATATTCTGACTTACATTCTGTACTCAAATGTTTTTCGATATGGGATATTTAAGATGTCCTGATATTGCGGCAGCTTTATTGGCTTGTTTCCTTACTTTTTCTTCCAGAAATCCTGAGCTTGTAATTTTGCATCCGAGGTATTCGAATGACATTATCTGATCAATAGTTTTTTTTTATTACCAATTTGCACCGTAGAGGCTCCTTTGTAATGGTCATGCATTTGGTCTTATTTGTGGAAATTTGCATGTTAAGTTTTTCTGCCTGTCTGTTAAAAGCTTGTAGCATTCTTTGGAGGTCGTCCTCTGACTCTGCAATAAGTACTGCGTCATCGGCAAAGCATAATATGTTTACTTTATGCATTCCCATTCGATATCCTAATCCAGTATTCTTGAAGGTTTTTATTACTTGATCTATGATTGTGTTGAATAACAGAGGGCTGAGACTGTCGCCTTGGCGAATACCAGTTGTAGTTCGAAGATGCTGCGTTAAGGTAAAGTTTGTTCTTATTTGGGTTGTTGTGTTTGTGTCCTTGATAAGTTCTGTGAGTTCTTTCGAGACATTTCTACTTTCCAAGATGGTGATGATGTCTTTTAGTTGGACTCTATCAAAGGCCTTTGTTAAATCTATAAAACATAGATAGGCTGGAGAGTTATATTCTAAGGTTATATCATTACGAAAGTTTTATTTTAAAAAATTGTATCTTTCGAAAAAGGTAATACGTAGATTTAATTAAGTGCCGTCCAGACAGGACTTCTCAAGAAAAACTAAACTTAAATAAATTAAAATATCATGACATTTTAATCAGAACAACTAATAAACTAATACAAATATCATTCAATTAATTCATAGAAATGTTAAAGAAGTATTTTCCATTTGTTAGGAATATTGCTCAAGAACTCTGCAGCAAACATTCGAATTTATAATTTTCACGCTTAGAGCCCGGGAGAACAATAAATTTCGCATATTTTTCAACTGCCGTCATCAGGAAGATGTTTAATTATGTAACACCCCCTTCTTCGCCCATATCTTCGGCGAAAATACGAAAATATGCAGAGAGCAAGATTAACCCTGGCATTATTCGCAGAGGCGTACAGTCCAACAAAGCAGGGGAAGAAATTCTTATAAAATTAAATAAAATAATCTTCTGATATCTGCAGTGATTAAAATAGTATATTATTCAAAACAAAACAAAATAATACAAAACAAAACAAACAACGTTTTATTGTGCAAAAAGCCAAAACAGCTTCATCGACAAAGCACTCACAAACAAAATTCACAAAAAAATAAACAACAAAAAAAATACACAATACAAATACAAAAAAAAAAAAAATGTGTCTTTAAAATTACTAAAAGAATATACATGGACACTTTTAGAACAGTACGCAGTAAATAGGATATAATTTTAAAGTTATAAAATATTAAATACTCTTGACCTTTGACCAGTGTGTGAGATGATCAAAATTTCAAAAAATTCAAAATTGTTCATAATTAAACATCAACAAAGAAGTCGTTTACCGCATATAGGGCTTTCTCCAGTAGGTATGATTTTAGAGCTTTGCGAAATGCGGGAAAGAATGAAAGCGATTTGATATTCAAAGGCAGATGATTGTACATTTTTTTAGCATTGTACAGTATTGAACCTTAACTAGTTCTCTGGAGCTCAAGGCAGATAAAGTTCGTGCTCTGCATTCCTAAGTGGATAGTTGCGAGATGGCCTTTCGGGAATAGCAGATATGTGATGCTTGCAGATTAAGCAAACGGATTCAAAAATGAATAAAGAAGGAAGAGTCAGTATTTTCAAGCAAATTTTTTTTTTTTTAAGAAATTCTGGCAGTGAGTTCTACTTTTCAGTCCCAATAAATATCGAACTGCTCTCTTTTAAAGTCTGAAAACACGATCAAATTTTTGTTGCGCAGCAAGTACCCCAGAATGGAAGGGCATAACGAAGATGTGACTCAAAAAGGGCATAATAGGCTATTCTAGAGGTTGAGAAGCTAAGTTCCTTAGAAACTGATCTTAGCGCAAAACAGGCAGCGCTTAGTTTCTTTGATAGAGCTTCAATGTGAAAGTCCCATTTAACGAGTTGTCTACAAGAAGTCCTAAGAATTTCACAGAGTCCACGACGTCAATAGTAGTGTTATTAAGTACAAAAGGTTGTATACTTTTATATGACAAAAACTTTAGTTTTTGATATAGGTTGAGGCATAGGAGATTAGAATCGCACCAAGACTTAATGGTGCGTAAGTCACTGGATATAGTATCATATAGTGCCGCAACATCTGGGCCGCTCCAAGTGAAACTAGTATCGTCCGCAAAGAGGCAGATTTTACCGCTAATGTCTTGATTTAGTCTAGATACTAGTCAATAATGGTTTTATTCACTGAAATTTTCTTTAACTAGGTAGCTAACTAATTTAGCTTTAACTAATATAATGAAACCATTATTCACTAGTGAATAATGGTACACTAGTTTGGTTAGGTTTAACCAATCCAAACTAAAACCAAACTATCATATAAATGACACAATTGCTTAGTCTATTACTGTAGTTTTTGCGAAGAAATGTGTTGCCGTAGTTGCAAAAACTAGTAGTTTTATGGATTTCACATTCTCATACATCGCCAGGACCAACTCGCTTTTTATTGTCTTTAACTAGTACTCTTTTTACTTTACCTCTGAAGCATATTTAGCGAGGAAAACTTGGAAATATCTAGGAAGAATTTTTATACTGGCCCTTTCCTTCATTACTACAGGTTATATAACATATATTTAAGAGATTATTATAAAAAAAAAAAATACATATATTTTATTACAAATTTCCAAAAACTGCTTCCCTTAATCAAAATTTCAGCGCACGCCCCTGATTACTCGCCCCCGTTTTCGAAGCGACATAAATCACATTCAAGTGAGGCAATAAGCCGGCAGTCGACAAAAGATTAAGTGCGAAACACGGTTTTTAGAATTATGGAATAACGTAGACTAGGCAAACAAGCCGACGAGCGTTGTTAACAAGGCTCTTTGGTAATAAGTTCTCTGCAGCTTTTCGTTGTTTGTGTTCTATTATTCACATGAGAATGGTTAAGATTATTACATTAGAAATTTTTCTTGTATACAGGGTTACATTCAGGACGAGTTGTATTCAGGGAACTTGAGTACATATTTTCGGATAAAATAGAATTAAAATTCAGCATAAACTATATCCCTAAAACAGTGCTTCATTTGGAATTTTAGGGTGTGAGGAATTTCCAATATGGTGAATTTTTTTTGAACTAACATCGATATTTGGATGCAAAATGGGTGTCTGAGTGTTTTTGACATGATAAATTTTTTTAGATGTCAGTAGATGGCACCTACTTGTAGAGGCACCACCTACAATACATATTTTTTAACTGGTTGGTCAATGTAACTTTTTATTACATCTATATAAAAAATTAGGTATATAAAAATACACATTCCCATTATTTTTTTATGTAGAAACATCTTTTACACCAAAAGAAAAGGTATTTTAATAAATTTAAAAATAAACATAGTTATTTAGTCAATTGATAAAACTACGTTGTAAGCTGATTTACTTGGGTTTCCATCTTTTGTTTGTTTTTTTCGAAGATTTTGTTTTGTTTGTTGATTAATACCAGCGGGGAAAGTTTTAGCACATGAAATCCGCATTTCTATTTTGGAGCTACTACACAAGATGATTGGTTTTCAGAAAAAGAAAAATCGCAAATCTGTGTGTCTGAATATAGTTTACGGACTATTGTGTTTCTTACAACATATTTTTTATTTTACTACAGGAGAAAAATGGAAATTTCTAGAATTTTCTGCTGTATCTTATTCTTCACTATGCTTTCGAAACGGCCTTGATATTTACGTATTTACTAAACAAAGCTTTCTTACTTCTATATGGAAATGTATTATTTGACTCTATAAAACTAGACTCATAAACCACAAAAGATTTATTCACTAAAGATTATAGGTATTTGATCGTTCAAGCACTTTGGACTCATATCTTCCCAGTGAGCATTTCCCATTTCTTTAAAGGAAATGTGCTCTAGGTGACGTCGTTGTTACGTTACCATGTCCATCTTTTTTTGCCTGATATGAAGCAATAAAACACAGATACGTAACTTTATTTCCCTAATGTTCCTTAAATGTGACGAAACTTTGCTCACTGGATTGGAAACGAAACAGTATCAGACTTGCGTATCTAAACGCTTTGAAGATGTTTTGTTCCAATGTTACAAATTGTTCTATTTAGTTCTTAAAATAAAACCAACAAAATCCATCTTTTTTTAAAAAAAATATTTATCTACAATATTTAGTTATAACGTTTTACATCACTATTTTTTGAAATTATTTCAGTTACGTTATAAGATTCATAACACAACTATTGGTGTTATGAATCTATATAGCCTAATAGTTTTATAATAGAAACAACTACAGACATCTAAATATATTAGCACTTTCGGCATAAATGGTTCCATGGCACGTACTGCAGCAGCTTCTACATCCTGAAGGGGACACCAGGAATCCAACTCATCGTAATTTTACCCAAAATGATTTTTTTTTTGGCAAAAGTTTTTTTTTTTTTTATATTATATAAATTAATTGTCTGACTGTTTGAAACTAATAACTAATGTGAGAGAGACCGATCAACGTTAATTTTTAGAGACTGTATGTTGAGTGGCAGCCTTTGGCAAATCTAGCAGACTAGGCGCATTATCAGTATAGTAGGTTGCATTTTATACCTACTTTAGCGCCAAAATTTAATATTGTATATTCAAGATAGATCTTAATCTCTCAAGTTTATAATAAGAAGTCTTCGTAGTTTTTTAGATTATTTTGTTGACAACTAAAATTTATTATTAGACTTTAAAGCGGCCCCAAACTATAGGCAAAATGCACAATGGGAACATAGTGGCTGTTGTAACAACTCCATAGCCTCCCACTCAAGGTGCCGATCTTCAATTATCTTTTTTATCTAACTTGGTTGGGAGTAAATAGGGAAGCACGGTTGGGAGTTCGCACAGAGTATCAGTAGTTATTCAATGTTTTTGATAGTCTTTATTCTATTCCAAGAACCTATCAGTTGAAAGAATAATTTGTATTACTGGAAATAAAACCAGGTATAATACCTAGACGTTCCATAGGTATCAGAAAAGAATGTTATATTTTAAAATTAAAAAGATTTTTTTTTAAATTAGCAATGTACGATTATTATGTGTACTCAATATTACTGTAGGTATGTTAAAATAATTACCTAGATAAAACTTACCTTTAAAGGAAACTTTTTGTCTGGGTCTCAACCTAAAACAAAATTACAAAGTATGTAATCGTAGAATCTGAAATGAAATCAATGGCCAGCAATAATCTTCTCTTCTGGCAAGCTAAAAGAACAGGCACATTCAATCAAAAACAGTTTATTGCCTCCGGTTGCTCGATTATCAGCTAGTTTTAGTTATCTTCTTCTAGAACTAGAAATAAAAAACTACTGACAAAATAAACTTGTCTAATGCTTGTCTACGAAATGCCCTATTCCACAAGCCCTCTCACTTTGGTTATTAGTTTCTCTACCAGAGCCCCAGCTTTTCAGAAAATGCTGACAAATGTATATGGTTAAAGGTGGGCGACTAATAGACGAAAATTAAAATAGCATTTTCTTATTTTTCAGTTTGTAGATGAAACGTTGTACATGACGTGCGTTTAGAAACATGAGTTACAACGCTCGATGTGATTAGAACTGACTCAGTCTGACCTCGTCAAGTTTCTAATCGTTACACTCGTTGTTTGGCAATCATGATTTCCTCGCTTTCTACTTAATACTGTAAAATAACTATTACGATTTAAAATATTCGCTTGTACATTCTATGACCTACTGCGTAAATACAGGCTAAGGTCTTAAATAGATGATGTTTCAAATCCTTTAGATATTTCAGTTCCAGAAACGTCTAGCAAGGTTTTTTCGCGAGAAGAAAGAAGTTTTAAGAGCCGCACGCGTCTCACGCGCCGCATCGACCGTAGAAAAATATTGTTTGCGATACTTTCAATGAAGGTGCGCACACTAGCCAGAACCGCACGAATCGCATCGACGAATCGCATCGACGAAAATGTGGCCAGCATTGTTGGGCCAGAATGATTTTCATTAAATGCGGCTAGTGTTGCTGACGTCACACGCAATTCCTTCCACTCTACGCAGGTAGCTGAATCGAACTAGCCGAATAGGAGATTAGAAATTCAATGCCTAAAGAGGAAGTTTATAAATTTTTCAGCTCATATTAGAATATTGAAGAATGTTTTAATTTCTCTTCGATTCGTATGAGTAATGTGGATTTTTGCCAATATTGGGAACCTATAACTTTCGATTCTCGTGATTTCTTCTTCTTCTAATAGCAAGGAGCTTATAATAATTATTTAAAAATATTTTGTTTTCGTATTTTTTGTCGAAATATTAAAAAAAAACACGCTTATCACCACAGACAGGACTCCGAAAGCGACCGATGAGAAATTCCGAGGTGGCAGAGGAAATGCAGGTGAAGTAGGGGCAAAGAAACAAAATAACGAATAGTAAGCGCGGTGCGTATTACGGTGCGCGCCAAAGGAAAAGATGCGATTCGATGCGGCGCGCGTGCGGCGGGTGCGACTCTGGTCAACCTGCGCGTACCACTTTATTTGGAATGTTTTTGATTTTTTATTGTGGATTTTAGTTAAAACATAGTTTGTGGATATTACTTAGCGGCTTATGGTGAGTAGATCAAATTTACAGAAAAAGCGAAAATTTAAAGAAAAGAAAAAAAAAAAAAAAAAATTTTTCAAACTTCACAAATCCGCAGAGTATTAATTTTTGCGAGCTGATTGACAATATAAAAAGTCATTTTAACGCCTAGGCATAAAAGTAAAGCATTTTTTTACGCTTTCAAGCACAAAGAGTGCAAGGAATATATTGCTAGGCAGCATAAAGGTGTCAAATTCAACCAGCGCAACCACAGTTTCTCGATATATAATTACATACAAGGTATTGCACTTTTGATTTTATGTGCTGAAGACGTTTGAAATTCTTTAAAAGGCTATTTTGTGGTGTTTTTGTTAAAAAATTAGTATGTTCTATTCGAATTAAAATGAGCTTTTTATTGCCTTTAGAGGCAATGCAGCCTCGCCACGAGGTATTCATTTTATATTAAAACAATATACTATTTTGGGAGTTTTCAAAGTAAAGATAGCTCGATTATTTTGGATTTATTTGAAAATGTTAATGTAGGAAAATATGTTTCTTTTATCGGGAACTACCAATACAGAAAATGTTGCACTTATTTAAGACTCACCCTGTATATATGGAGTTACTTAATCTGCTGCTCACTCTAAAATGATATATAGGTCCTCTCCATATCTAGAGACGCTGTTCGTATATTCAGTTTATTATATGCTGCTGTCGACTAGAAACATAGACAATCCGGCTTTTATTTCTAACTACAGTTTTTCTTAACAGATGATAATCAAATGAAGCCGGAATGGCATTTACTCCTTCGTTTTAAGTATAATTAGGCCAAAATTTGTGCTTTTTCTACTAGTGAAGAATTCACACACTAATTTTGACGTTTCTCAAAACGAATAATGTAAGCATTCATACTTACATTCAAATTAAAGAAACAAACTACGCTAACTGAAACCACCAATTTATTCCAATAATTTCGAGGTTTTGAATGTAGTTTTAAAGGATTATACTATATATACTTGTTACATTTGTAAACCCCTCGCATTATCTGTACAGCCCTAAAGGCTATCACAAAAGCTACTTATAAATTGATTAATCAGTAAAACTTTCAGGCTTTTACTACCCTTTCTTTTGCACGTTTTCATTTTACCGATTTTACTGTTTTATTGCACCACAGCTACAATACATTGTATCAGGAAGGAAATGGATAATGTACAATAAAAGCTCAATGCTACGTTTTATTATATCTATGAAACTTTAAAATCTCACTATAAAATTCGAATACTGGTATTCTAATAGTACAAGAAGAAGATGCAAAATTAACAAAAGTTATTCCAATAAGTTTTTTTCTTTTTGTATGCTTTATAAGGAGTTACAATTCTTTGGTTTTCCCAAAATGCATAAAAAGCTACAAAGCTAAGCTCGTTGGACGAAATATGACCTAGTTGAGAGTTTCTATGACTCTTTTCATTCTATATGTATTATTTTAAATCCCCATTTTCTCCTAGGAAATACAAAATAGTAGACATGTTTACGGCTCAAACGTCCTAGGACTGTGAATTTTGCGACGTGATTGACAAAAGTAATTTTAACGTCTAGGCATAGAAGTAAAACCTTTATACATAAATGACAATTTCAAAACAAGTTACGAAATTATATTATTTTTTCCATGGCAGTAACTATTAAAATTGCCTTATATCTATCAAAGAAATAATGGAATAAAATGGGATGCTTTAACCGCAAGGGTTGGATTCGTGATACTTTAACTTAGCGAGGGATAGGATTTGGGGAATTTTGGCTGCTTCTCGCACGTTTTTTTAATTACTTCCATTTTTTGAAAATTTTGTATTCCTTTTCATAGTTATTCAGAGTTTAGAGTGGATTTGGGTATGGCGTTTTATCGCCTCGAGCTTGAATATCTGGTAGTGAATTTACTTGGCTACGTTTTGGGCATTTCTGGCTCCAGATTTACTCAGCAATCGGCACGAAGGGATTAAAAATGGCCAAACTCAAGAACTGACAGCTAAAGGAGACGGCTTTATTTATTTGTCCAATTACATAAAAATGTGTTAATAAAAAAAAAAAAAAAAATATTTTTTTCTACTCGTAATAGATTCCTTGGAAATAATGAATTTCTGGATATTTTACGAAGCCCAATAACTCCTTGGAAAATATTGTTTTACATACACGACGATAAAATTGCATTATCATCTCCCAGGGAATGATCAATTCACGAGGCGAATATAGCAGATCTCAGAATGATATGTTTTTTCTTGGGACAGTAAAAGTACCATTTCATCGTCTCATAAAAAATAAAACAAACATACAACCGGAATTGACATAAAAGTGGTAAAATTCATCAGGCGTAACCATGGTTTCTCGATATATAATGAAAATATAAAAAAAAAAAAAAAAAAAAATCTTTATTTATTATTTTTGGATTTTTTTTTTTTTATTTTTTATTGTTGTTTAAAAATTATTTGTGGTGTTTAAAGAAAAGTACCATGTTCTATTCGAATTAAAAATAACTTTTATTTTTTTTATTATTATTAAAATCAATTGAATTTTTAACTCTCACAAAAGTGTCAAACATATTCAAATAAAATAATATACTATAGTCTATAAGAACAATAACTTTTGAATTTGACCACAGTTCCGCAGGTTTCAGATTTTACTAGGTTAGCAACTTGCGGCCATTCCAAAGGAGACCATGATGACGCAATACCGTCAGTAATGGAGACAATATCGGAATAGTTATGGCATGCGCTAGTTAGATAGGTTTTCACGGATTAATAAAATATGTTGCAGATACGCTTGGAAAGCATAATTATTCCTCGTATTTTGGTTTGTATTTTAAAATGATATAGTTTACATGGGAAATATATATAATATACAGTTAATAAGTACAATATATACCTATTTTAGTAATAGAAATATTTTGCAAATAAACTATGAATAATACAAATGCAAGCACATCTTTTATAATATACAAATAATGAATAAAAAAAAAAAAAAAAAAAAAAATTAAAATGTAAAATATAATATTTTAAATTTGGCCAAAAAAATAATACTAAATAAAAAAAAAAAACATTCACTATCTACTAATAGTGATGTATTGTTATTTACATTCACAAAATTTATGTATATTTAGGCTATCAGTATTTCGAAAATTATATTTTACCAAATGAAATACAATATCATAGAAAAAGGCGTCACCGATGGTTATTGAAATAAAATCATTTCATATGTAAAATTATTCTAAAATGTTTTTTTAAAAATTTTTTTTTTTCTTGGGATTTAGGTTCAGGAAAACGGTAATTGAGTTTTTCATTTTTTGGTCTTCGACTATTTTTTAAGGTTGTTAAAAACGTTTAAAGCTAACATTATACTCTTCATCAGTGTATTGCCCGTAGCCTC
>NW_022146624.1:0-4982 GCF_002938485.1 Sitophilus oryzae | reverse complement strand
TGGTAGATCTCGATAAAAGAAACATATTTTCTCTTTACCGCTTTTCAAATAAATCCAAAATAACCGAGTTATTTTACTTTGAAAATTTCCAAAAATAGTATATTGTTTTATTAGGAGTAAAAATGACACCTTTTGTGGCACAAAATGTCATTTTTATTCCGATGCTATTTTTTTCAAACACCACAAATAATTTTTTAAACAATTTCAAACGGTGTCATTTTTTTGAGAATCACTGGACCTTTTCGGGAGTTTATTTCTTGTAAAGTTAATCTATTACCTATGTTACCATATTATCAACAAATTATATTTTTTACTAAAAAAATTTCCAAAAATTTTTTCAAAAAATTTCAAATTTTCAAAATTGTTTTTTCGCGAAAAAAACTCATAATCGTGTCTCTAGGTTCGAAATATACTACCATTAAAAATATTTGCACTTATTTAAGTTTTACCCTGTATAAAATTCTCAAAAAAATAATGCAGTTTATGTAGAATTCTGTAAGAAACACAAAAATGGTAAAAGAAATAGGCGTTGCTATTTAAAATTTTAGGAGTAGGTGCCCTGGGGGTCAAGGGGTTGAAAGTAACAGAACAACAAATGCCTCAAAAATTGTCCCCCTTGATATGTAAATTGACGTGTTTCGCCAAATTTTCATACTATCATCGGTACAGGCAATATTAAATACTGTTCGTTTTCAAATTGTCACCCTGTTTGTGTTTAACTTCAAAACATTTTTGTTACGGACCATAAACCCAAAAACACAATCTTTAAAAAAAATAATAATTTAAGTAGAGTCACAAACTAATTTACAGTAGAGTATACCTTTTTCTAAAAGACAGTGATTGAATGTAAAAAATATTATTTCAAATTAAAAAACATTGAATTAATAAAGTATGAAAATTAAAGATGCATTAACTGGATCAATCAAATTATTTATTAAATGCCGACGAAATGTGCCAAAATTGTAATGAAACAACGCCAGGTTAATTAACGTCATAACCGTGAATATTTGAAGGGCAAAAACCCCGGGCTTTATGACAGGAACATATACCGAGATCAAAACCCTGGGAATGTCCTGGGGCTGTAAAATTTTAGCTTAGTTCCCTTTATACCACCTAACTATAAAATATACAAGAGCCGAAATATTCTGATCGTAAAATTAGGCAAACGACTATCGAAGGTTGCAGAAAATGCAGTTTTATGAATAGATTAACCTTAAAACGGTTAAACTATGTTATATTTGGATTGTCTTTAGAAGAGAGAAAACGTTAATCGTCAAGAAGGAAATTGAAAACGTCGATCCATCCTGATTTAAAGGTCATTGTAGACTCTCAGATAAAATCTCATTTTTTTATCTGAAAGAGTAAAAAAGTTATAGGGGTGAAGCACTTTTGAAAAACACCCTGTATTTAATTTTAAGAGACTCGGCAAATTTAACATACTCAGTTTCCTGTTTAACTTCTGGTCAATATTCTGGTAAATTGCAGCCTGGCAAACACGTCATTAATTTTACAAAATGTCGTTTTAGCCGAAACTACAGCTAGCAAGCAATCAAATGCGTTCAGCGTCAATATTTGCTCCAGATCGTTTATTCTACAGTCGTAGTGGTCAATGTTACGACAGTCCCGAACAGTTAGTTCCCAAAATAAACGCTAACCCAGCAGAAAAACCCGATAATTAACTTTCCCTTTGGCACTTTTTCCTGACCTTTTATTTGGAAACAATCGGTCGCAAAGTTGATAGTTTTTCAATCGATTTGAGATCAAATAGAAAATCCTAGATTATTTTTTTTATCTAAAATCGAACCATCAATAATTTCTATTTAATTTTTGTTAGAATATACCGGGTGTATCCCTATTACTTTTTTATTTTTCCAGATAAAGAAATGAGATTTGGTAAGGACAAAAATTAGGACTGACTGACTAATTCAAACGTCATCGATTTTATTAAATCATATTTTGATCATACGTTCCATATCCTACTGTGTTATACGCTTATTTATAAATAAAACAATAAATGGTTTAAATACATTTGTCGAGTTCTATTGAATAGCCAACAATCAAACAATAACTGAATATTGAAATTTTTCTACACACGCTGAGATATCGAGATTTACAAAATTTGGCAGAATCGCAAAGTTGTGTAAAATTCAATTTTGGCCACAAAAACTAGCATGTTATCATTGTTTATACATTTCAATTGTTTGGCGTTCTATAGAATTCAATATTAATACATTATTACAATATTTTTTCTGTTGTTAATTGGCAAAGGTATAGCGAACTTTATAATTGAATTACTGAGCATTTTTTTAATATTTAATCATTTTTAAAATGACAGGGAAATTGCAAATTTTTGTTGTCAACGCTTGGTTTTAAAATATCTGGAAAACGGCAAACTTCACATAATATTTAATTAATTATTTGGATATTTTAAAATTTTAGAATGTTTTACGTTGAGTCTCAAAATGGTTAAAAAATATTTAGCAGGGAGGTATTACAAGCTTGGCATACTGATCAAAAAATCAAAGCAGGGACAGGGATAGGCGTATTTGGGCCGAAAACTAAATACTCTGAACCAATGGGTACTTACCCCAGCATTCTTCAGGCAGAAATCTACGCTATCCAAAGATGCGTACAATTTAACAAAAAACATGAAATAGTCATTTCATTCGATAGTCAAGCAGCATTAAAAGCGATCAACTCAATAACCATCAATTCGAAATTGATCAAAGAATGTCTAGAGAAGCTCAACAAATTAGACAAGACCAAGTGTAAGAAAGACCAAGTTAAAGATGTGGAGAAAATGGAGACAGATTCTCCAGCCACCACTTCACGGGTACCTCAGCCAGAGACAAGCTCCTCAACTGTGAAGGGCACGATGGGCTAAACCCCATCCGTAGAAGGTTGTATACTCTCGTAGGGAGTAGAGGTCACTACTCGGAGGATAAGCATCTGTTGTCAGAGAAGGATGGGAAATACCCTGTCCCCCTTACAACAGGAAGATCCCCATGTAAGATGAGTTATAACTCAAGAAAGGGGGACAAAATAGATCTTTGAGGTCGCGGTGATGACAACCTTTCTTCTACTCATTCTACATTCCATTAATTGAAAATTGCTACCACTAATTTTGACGTTGTCAATGCTTACATTGATGTTAGAGGAACAAACTTCTACGCTAATTGAAACCACTAATTTTGAAGTTCTGAATGAAGCTTTATAAATAAATTATAAGATTCCGTGACATGAGCTGTCAATTGCAGAAGAGTTCAACACCATATTTATTTAAAAATTAATTTTCTATATAATTTTCTTTCCGTAAATAATAATAATAATAAAGATAGTTATTCTGTTATTCAGGGTAGAAAGGAATCAAAACAGTAAGTTTTCACTTAATAAAAACCATTAATTAATATCGGTTCACTACTGCATTGTTCAAAACTAATTAGTGAAAAATGTAGAAGAATAATAAAGTGATCTTTTAATTGAATATAATATCGAAAGAAAAATGGCCGGCGAACACGAACATTTCCTGCACAAATTACGGAGAATGAAACGGAAATTACCTCATCATTAATTAGAGGCCAAAGTCTGGAACAAGAGAAGTTAGTTCTAAAGAAAAAGACATAGTTAGTCGGCTACCTGGGGGATATTGTATTTAGCTAATGTAATTTATGTACCATATAGGGAGATGTAGAACGTAGAATGTTGAATGAGTGGGAGGAAAGTTAATGACAGCGACTTTACAGATGTATTGTGTCTCCCTTTCTTAAGTTATAACTCATCATACAGTCTCAAGGCTTTGAAACACCCCCATAAATATTAACATGCCATTAAGAAACATTTTCAAGTTCACAATTGAATAAAATATGATACGCATATATTTACACAATGTCTCTGCTTGTAAAACAAATATTTACATTTAACCGAAATTCACGTATAATAGTTCACGAAAACCACCCCTATAATTGAGATAAATTAAACATACGTAACGTTTAATAGGAACAAGGAGTATTGTTGTTCTAGTTTTACCGCAATAACAACACACTTAATAGAAAGATATTAGTTGGATAGAACCGACTAGATGGAGGGTTTATCGAGCAACGGCCTTTGCAAGAGAAGATTGCATAGCGTTTGAGATTGAATTAGTTTACGATCGCTGTGGGGAAAGGTCAATTGGGTATCGATCGTGTCCATTTAATAAGAGAAATCTTCTTTCTTAAATGTAGCTTTACAACCTCTTGTAAAATAGTCTTCTTCAGTATTGTTCTTTGTTAGAATTTTATACTACACTAAAATTCCCTTTAATTTTTTAAAACTAATTGCTTTTATAATAATTTATTGATTTGGAATTTTTATTGTTATAGTTTTGATACATGAATACTACAAGAGATTGGTATTTTCTTAAATTTTAGTTTACATCGTTTTGAAAAATAGTTATGCTTGTTTTTTTTTTAATAATATTTGTTGATGCAATAAGGTCACTGATATTGTTATAATCAATGGCTTTTATAATAAAAAATATATTGGATGTTCCTTGCTTTAATATACAATATGTTGTTAATACTAGCGATGGGAACTATCGAATGAATTAAACTATTGAATGGTTAATGAATGAATGATTTCAACTATCGAATGGTTTTATTCGAATACAATAATTCATTCATTAGTATACTAAAGCATATGTGACAACCTCGCCGCGCGCCTAAATGGTTATCCTTGAGCCACGACTATCGAATGCTTTTGATAAATTAAATTTAGTATTTGTTTGATTTTTGTGTGCGTCAGTGCATTATTAATTCTTCCAAATTTTTATATTACTTCGCCTTGTAAATACTGTGCTATTTTTGCGTTTATTAAAATATTTTAAGTACTAAAATAGTAGTTTTTTAATTGACGATTGTGTGCGTGTGCAGGTGGTCAAAATTTTTCCAAAAATTTGTGTGATTTTCCGTAGCCCGATCTTTCAATTATTTAATTTTATATGG
>NW_022146623.1:24396-34688 GCF_002938485.1 Sitophilus oryzae | reverse complement strand
AGCTGATGAAGTAAACAAAAGTCCGCCCGTAGGCTGATCTTTTATAGAAGGCATTGTTCTGGCACTGATTGACACTTCAAACGACCAATGGGAGCTGTACTAAATTTAAAATTGACAGCTGTTTGAATTTTGTACAAATCTGATTGGTTCTTTTGTCGTGTCGCTGGCGACAGTCGCAGTTCTGAGAACGGGGCTTTAAGCTCCGTTCTCAGAACAACGTCGTGTCGCGGGCGACACAGTTTGACATTTCAAACAACCAATGGGAGCTGTACTAAATTTAAAATTGACAGCTGTTTGAATTTTGTATAAATCTGATTGGTTCTTTTGTCGTGTCGCTGGCGACAGTCGCAGTTCTGAGAACGGGGCTTTATACAGTGGAAAAATTTGCGGTAAACAGGCAGTTCTAAAAAGTTTTCGAAAAATATACAGGGAAATTTAAAAGAAAATGCACGATTTTCACCATCATCTTTTAGCGAAAAAAAAAACTCATAGACGTGTTCCTGGGGTCGAAATATACCACCCCTGAAAATATTTGCACTTATTTAAGACTCACCCTGTATATTTAAGTGGGCCGAAAAACGCTCTTTACCATCTTTTAACGGGAGATGCGCTAATATCTCACCGACACTTTACGACATCGTCGATTGATTTCCTTTTTACTTATTATTATTTTTTTTTTCTCTACTTTCGATTTTTCGAAATTAGAAAAAAATAAACAGCTAAAGGCAAGAAAATATTATTTATTAATCAACGTTATTTTATAGTGACCTAAGCCCTCCCAAAAGACTTGAGCCCCCTAAAAGTGTGTGTCTAGTTGCGCCCCTGCACCCATTTCATTTTAAAGAATGAAATGGGTGCTTTTCATCCATTCATTAACCCTACAAGGATAAAACTGCAATTTTTAGAATGTTTATTTTGTTGTATTTTTTTGTTATGTTTATATTATTTTGTAAGTTTAATGTTAATAAAAAATGTTAAATAATAAATACGGATATTTTTTTTAATTCATCTACGGGATACTTCAACACATCTAATACGGATATTAATTTTATTGATCTGGCGATTGAATGTCGTCAAGTAAATAATATATATGAATAAGTAATAATTATTATTAGTAAAAGTATTTTAGGAAACGCATAAGAATTTATAAAATACTAAGATACTAAAAAAATCTATACTAATATACAGGGTCCGGCAATAGTGCGTCGGGCATCTGTAGCTCCTAGAATAAAAAACTTGAGAATTTTGTTTTAGTGCAAACCTAAGGTATGTACCAGGATGTATTTCAGGAAAATATTTTAACTTCTATAGGGTGGCTCAAAAAAGTGTGAGCGGACCTGGATGATTTTTAAAAATGGAACACCCTGTATATTATTGCATTTTGGCTTCCTTTCAGATCACTTTTACATAACCTAAGATATAAATAAATATATTTCCATAGTTTCAGAGATATTACAAAAAATAAATCAAAAATATATATTTTCAGCCTTTCTTAAAAAATTGAAATTCAAGATACCAGAACTGTTCTGAAATCAAAACGATATTAGATTATTTTTTAGATGGTCTGTTCTTACTTTGTTATAAATATGGTGTAATTCATAATTTCGGGATGTCTAATATTCTACGCCAAACTTTCTAAAATATAAAATATTTTTTATATGCTTTTTAAATGGAATACCCTGCAGGCTATTTTTTATTAGATGGAGAGTTTAAAAATGAACATTTTTGTATTAGAGTATTTCAAAATTTTTAACGGTTTCGCAGATACACGCAGTATTATTTCATATGGCGCTTTCAATGCTAAAATACGAGAGAAAAATTATTGGGTGGCTTTGATAAAAAATTTACCATGGAAATGCCATATGAAACATAAAACCGCAAATATCTACGAAACCGTTAAAAAGTTTGAAATACTCTAAGCATAAAAAATGTTCATTTTTAATTCTCCGTCTATTGAAAAAAATAATATACATGGTTTTCCATTTAAAAAAAACGAAGAAAATTATTTTATATTTTAGAAAGTTTGTCGTATAAAGCGAATATCCTGTATAATAGTGATTTTCATATTTATAGTAAGCAAGTACAGACCATCTAAAAAATACTTAATATAGGCGGTTTTCAGAACAAAGTTCTTGTGATTTTTATATGATTTTTAAGAAGGGCTGAAAATATATTTTGATTTATTTTTTATTATCTCTGAAACTATCAAAATGTATTTATTCATATCTTAGAGTTATGTAAAGTGATCGGAAAGGAAGCCAAAAATGTAATAATATAGAGGGTGTTCCATTTAAAAAAAATCATCCAGGGCCACTCACACTTTTTTGAGCCACTCTATAGAAGTTAAAATATTTTCCTGAAATACATCCTGGTACATATATACTTCAGGTATACACTTAAACAAAATTCTCAAGTTGTTTATTCTAGGAGCTACAAATGCCCGACGCACTATTGCCGGACCCTGTGTGACTGACATACTGATTAATCACGATCCTACTCAAACCACTCAACGTAAAGAAGCTCAATTTTGGCACATGGTATAAAGAATACAAGGTATGATATTGCGCAGGTTGGTCGCTACGTCACAGGTGATAACAGGCGCTATTGGTCAGCACGCTCCGCGCGCCAGTTCAAATCGTCAAGATATTGTTATAAACCTGTTTTTTTGTTTATATACCGTCATTGAATTATCGCTAAGCAAGTTACTGTGGAGCAGAAGTGCGTAAAGGAGTCGGGCTAGAAGCGAGAGACCCGAGTTCGAATCTCGGCCGGGACATAACTTTTATTTATTTTTTAAATACTGTTGTATTCTATAGTTTATTTTTGTAGTATGTGCAAAAACTATTTATTCCGTTATTAATATAAATTGATTGTTAGTACAATACCTCATTTAATATAAAATAATATTCTACTTTTTGAAATGTATCGGGCCCTAATTGAACCTAAAAGTAATATATTTTTAGTGATATACCATATTGTAAATTATTTAATATTTCAGTCACTTAAAAAGTTAATTTGCATTGAATAATTGCCTACCATTAAAGGAAATTTGAGCTATATAATCCTTGATGGGCATATTCCTGGGTATGCAAATACTTCCTTTAAAATTTTGGGTGTCGCTCAACCGATTTATTCTCAAAACCAGAAACATCTACATATAAAAAGAAGCACAGGTCACTAATTATAATAAATTTCACCCATGGTGTATTACTTCCACTAATTATAATAAACTTCACCCTTAGAATTACTTCTATCACAATTACAATACGTTCATTCATTGGCATTTTCTACTTTTCGATGTGAAACAATAAACTTCCCAACATTTTTAAATGATGTAACAATTCCTCTTGTGGTTACTTTTCCATAGATATCCTCAACTCTGTCCTCATGTGAATTCAGAGGCAATGAAATGATGTAACAATTCCTCTTATTAATTTACTTTTCCATAGATATCCTCAACTCTGTCCTCCATGTAGATTCAAGAGGCAATGAAAATGAAAATTATTTACCATAAACATCGCAAACTAAAAACCTAATAAACAATTTTATACCGAATATAGAAATAAATTTAGTATTCTTACCTATCGTCCAAATCCATGTTAATAGATAATTATTATTTTAAATATATTTTTGGAACTGCTGGTTTTTAGTAATTATTAAATTAAACGAACTAAAAGTCTTAAAATAAACAATTCTTAACCATAACCAGAGCCATAACCCCAAAAAAATGCAGATCTCCTGTCAACTTTCTTTTTTTTATTTATTCATTATTTTCCTGGTGACGTCACAGGTGGTATGCGCGAACTGAACGAAATTGGAGCCGCTATCGATCATACCTTGTATTCTTTGTACCATGATTTTGGCATACAGGTTGATTCTAGAGTGTAGAGGTTCGATAAGAAGGGATTTTTCGAAATTCCAGTTTCAAGAGGGTGAAACCACTCCTCAAATATTACAATATTTTTTATTTAAAAAACGGTAAAGTTTCCGAAAAAACGTTTAAAAAACGTATATTTTATTTTGTTTTTTTACATATTTTAAGATTTTTTAAAAATGTATACAAGGTGTTTCGAAAAATCTGGTCATTGATTAATCACGATCCTACTTAAAGCGCTTGGCGTAAAAAGCTGATTTTTGGAAAACAGATTGACTTTAGGGTGTAGAGGTTCGATAAGAAGGGATTTTTCGAAACTCGAGTTCTAAGGGGGTGAAACTATCCCTTAAATATTAAAATATTTTTTATTTAAAAACCGGTGAGTTTTTCGGAAAAACTCTTAAACACGTATATTTTATTTTGTTGTTTTATATATTTTAAGATTTTTTATAAATTTATACAGGGTGTTTCATAAAATATGACCATTGAGTAATCACGATTCTGCTTAAACTGCTTGACGTTTAAAGCTGATTTTTGGCAAACGGATTGACTGTGGGGTGTAGAGGTTCAATAAGGAGGGGTTTCTGGAATCTCAAATTCCAAGAGGGTGAAAACGCTCCTCAAATATTACAATATTTGTTATTTAAAAAACGCTTAGTCTTTCGGGAAAACGCTTGGACAAGCATAATTTATTTGGTTTTTTACATATTTTGAAATTTTTTAAAAAATCATACAGCGTGTTCCAAAAAGTTGGGTAATTTCTTAACCACGATTCTGCTTAAACTGCTTGACGTAAAAAGCTTATTTTTGGCAAACGGATTTTTCGAAAGTCAGATTCCAAATTCCAACGAGATGAAACTACCCCTCAAATATTACCAAGTTATACATATAATAATATCGCCATATATTTTTTTCTCATGCTGACGCTGTTTTTTTTTCGATCATATTGTACTTCAAATTGATGAAAATACGTATTTTGTATCGTATATCTGTATTTCAAACACTTGTATCTGAAATAAGTCACATCTCTGTTCATGCCAATTTAATGTTCTCTTTGAAGAAAAATATACACCCAATTGACGCATTATTATAACATAACAAGTATCGAAAAATAAATTTATTGCATGTATTTACCTTCTTGATTATTCAGCAGCATTAACTACTACTTCTAATATGAACTTCAATAAATTATACTCTGAAGTACTAATAATAATAAATAATAATATGGATATAAGATATTTATGACCTAGTCATATGCCTACTATATTATTATCAATTAAGCGAACAAAATTTTAATATTTAGCCCTTATTATTATCCCTTTTGTGATAAATAAAAATCTCCATTAAAAATTAAAACACATTTGTAAAAATACTTATTGTAATTTAAATTTTTAATATCAGTATGAAAACTATGTAAAAGAACTGAAGTTAATCTTTGGTATAAATAAGAATGGGATTATATATTGTCGGAATTAGCTAATAATATACAGGTGGGTGGTATTTAGTTAAACCAGGGATATTATAATTGTTAGAGTTATGAGCAATAAGATATCTTTGCGTATACGTCACAAATAGAATTGTATTTATAAGGAACTAATTTGGGGGTAATTGTCACTTTATTTTTTGGTGTTAAACAACCAAGAACTACTTGCTGAAGATGTTGCGAATTGTATTACTGACATTTGTCTTGGTTTCATGCGGTTACTGCAGTGTGCTGAGATGTGACTTGATAGTAAGTATATACCATAGTAAAATTAAATTTATTTTGTCCATAATCATACAATACAATTATTGTGTTAAAATAATTAATTTTTAATCTAGGAGCCTTGGAAAAATATATTTGATTGTCTAATGTTTTTCGTGGCCGGTTAAAGGATGCCCAAATCGTATTTTTAATCATAACTTTTTTTTCAAATGGAACGAGGATGGCTCATTAGCATATTTAGAAAAAAACATTTTTTTACAAATAATTTGGTACCACATGCATACTTGGTATTTCGACTCAAATTGTCGTTATATTTATGGCCTTGGCACTTAAGAATGAAATCTAAATACTATTTTTAAGCAAAATTGTCAAAAATTGACCTATGATACCTATATATATATATCACTGTATTCAGAATGTAATTTTTTATCAAATAAAGTAAAAATACTGAGGGTGCCATTTAAAAATCAATCAACAGCATTTCGAGTGGAACAGGAAGTGAACGAAATTAATTGAATACGCCAACCAATCCTGATTTATGTCATATACTATATATACATACTTATGTATACATACCAAATCTCGTTTTTTTAACTGAATAAATAAAAAAGTTATAGGAATTATAGGGTGAACCGGTTTTGAAAAACACCCTATATATCTACGTGTCTTTTTTTAAAGTACAGTGATAGAACTGATTACCAACAATAACGTTTAGACAAAAAAATGTTTTTCAAATATGTTAATAAGCCACTCTCGTTCCATTTGAAAAAATTGAGATATGATTAAAAATACTATTTGAGCATCTTTTAACCGGCCAGGATAAGACACTAAAAACATTAGACGATTAAATCTATTTTCCCAAGGTTCCTTAAAAATTAGTGTTTTTGGCCATGGCACTCTGGATTAAAATTTAAAATACAATTTTGTTTTAAGCAAAAATGTCAAAAGTTGACATATGATATGTCTTTCTATTCAGAGAGTCACTTTCTATCGAATAAAGTTAAAAATAATACCGAGGGTGCCATTTAAAAATCAAAAGTTGCAGTCATTTCCGTTGAAACAGGAAGTGACCGAAAACAATTGAATACGCCAATCAATGGTTAATATATGTCATATATTACTATAGGAAATATCGTTTTTTTTAACTGAAAAAATAAAAAAGATATAGGGGGTGAGCCACTTTTTAGACACACCCGATATACTACTATACGAATGTTCTGATATCAAAATTCATCAAATATTACAGTGGGTTTAAATCTATAAGAAAAAATAAGGGTATACATCAACGGTACACTGTCAACTTCCGGATTTGCCACCATATTGCAAATATTTTTCATTAGGGACACTCTGTATACTCGGTTCAACTAGGGACATTTTGTATTTTGTATACTGAGCAAACACAAATAATTAGTAATGAAAAATACGATTATTATAAAATATTTCGAATACAAAAAAGGTAATTTTCTATTGAACAGTTTTTAGTAGAGCTTTGGATGTGCGGAAAATGTACTCTAAAAATGATAAACTATGACATTATACCATACGATCGAAAAAAACGGCGTCAGCGATGGCTATGAAATGAAGATCGCTGTCATTTTATATGTAAAATTATATGGGGGGGGGGATCATCGATCGTCATTTCCAAGCCAACTGGACGCCGTTTTCATCATACGGCAGTATTCGGAATGGTAATAAATCTTCTGGGCGAAAAAACACAGCAAAGAAAAAAAAATATAACTTTAGTGTAAAAGTAATCACAATGTTAAATTAAATCACTCTGTATATCTACCAAACTGTTTTAAAATATGCCTTATTACCACCCTGTATATATTTTTTACTTTATTTTTAGGATCCACACAGTAAAGAAAACGAACTCTGTTGGAGACAGTTGCTTTACAAGATCTACTACCCTCAGATAAATAGCGATTCGTCGAAAGTGTCCTCAATACAACCACGAAACTCTGAAGCCAGTAATTACCTTATGGATTACCTAAGAAGTTCCAAAATGAGCGGTAAAAGGAATCCAGACATCATGAAGTACATCACTGATTATAGCCAAGCAAAAGAAACCAACTAAACCCATCAAAATATCAAAATAAAGTCATTTACCATTTCATAATTATCTTTTGTTATATTAAAAAATTACTAATAAGAACTTTAGCAAACGCGGTTGTGAGTTTTTAATGTTTTGTATATATTAATACCCTATAAACAAGGTTAATACTGTATTTATATTTATAGCCATTAAAGAATTTAAAGCCAATTCAAAAATATACGTTACCGCTTATTTGTGTATAGATTTCTGTAATTTACAGAGCATATACTCCACCTAGCGGCAATTAGGAACACCAAAGTACAATTTGTCATGAATCTTTTCTCTGATTGGCAGTATTGAATAACATAGCCTCTTCTAAAAATGGTAGCATTTGATTACATTATTTTGTGAATGTTTGTGAGATAAAAGGGTGTGTATGCAAGTGTGTTTCGTGTTTAAATAGTGAAATGTGATTGTGTTCCTTCTATAATTAGTGCAATAGGATCGTTATCTCCAGAGGTATTTATATAAATTTACTATCTTATCAAGTACTGTCACCCATTTATCTTATCAACTTTCTTTTGTATTCATTTATATTTAATTCTTAATAAGTACCTATTGTACGTAATAAAACAAGTACATTTGTGTAGTATTTGTATACACACATGAGCAAATGATAATAGACCTTATCATAATATAGTTAATTTATAATTTCATCTAGGTCAAGATCAAGAAAATTAAGCTTTTTAAACACAGAAACACTGCTCTTAAACGTAGATTTAAGTAAAACATCTCGAAAGTGTGTATTTCTTCAAAACATCCCTTTAAAGGGCCAGAGAGTAAACATTTGGCGACCTAATTATAGACTGTATCGCCCATTTTATAGAAATGTGTGGGTGTTGTATTCATATTGATTAAGAAACTTCATTTATATATTATAGTCATTTTACGTTCACTGGTTTGTTTACGCTGGGTGACTCAATTTTCGATGTGATTAAGATTTTACTACGCTTTTCATCTCTAAAAATATCTATATCCACCTTCAAAAATATCACTGAACAAATTTTACACATAAAAATATTAGTCAATGATTTTCAAAGGAAGTAGTATACTGATATGAGCTAATATTTATTTTGCATCAGTGTGTATTCAGCTGTACACAATTTAAATATTATAGTGGTTTAAATGTTATAAATTTAATAAAATTATATATCTTCTTTAATTTGTTTCCTTTTTTCTATCTAGGATTTAAACATGTATCCAATTCAGGTTGCTGTAGCTACCTACCTCTTCATATGCATTATCTCTAGTATAGTAGCCCAAGTGCCTCAAAGATTCACTGCCCAAAACCCGTGCACTTCCAAATCAACTTGCCAAGAATGTATTCAGACTCCTTCGTGTGCATGGTGCTATGATCCTGTAAGTTTTAACTCAATTCTGTCTAAATATTCATTCAAATTGACTAAAATCTTTTAGGAATTTAGTGGTAGTGCTCGATGTTTCCAACCGTCATTCCCTATAGCCCCCAAAGATCAGTGCAAGGAAGAGTTTGTGTTCAATCCTGATAACACAATGAGTGTTATTAGTAATTTAGAGCTTTCAAAATTATTAGAAGGCAGGCAGCAGTGGATACCATTGGGGGAGTCGGTTATGAGGTGGTTGGAATAATACAGGAGGTGGGGCTCTGTGCTATCCATAAAGTGGTAGGAGGTGGAGGTGCATTGGTGGTGGTGGACAGATCGTTCAAGTTGCGCCACAAAGATTGAAGTTACAGTTAAGAGCAAGTAAGTTATTTTCGAGGTTATTTTGCCTTTGGGTGGCAGAATCTCAAAGGAGAACGGTGGTTTGTCTTGAAGTAAAATTGTGTGATCATATTTTTAGTTAATTTAAAGCATTTTTTTTTTAAAATTATATAGTTTTTTAGATATTCATAAAGTTACACATCAAATTTGTGTTTTTTGTAATGGAACACACTATATATTAATTGATTTTCAGTTCTGGGAAAAAAATAAAGGTGAGTTTGATTAGAGAAACATATTACTAAAATGTAAAGTTTTTAACATAATTTAACATTTTCTAAAAGTGAAGAATAAATTTTAAATATTAATAAAAGCTATCTAAATTAGATTTACCTGGCCTAGCCTAATATGTAGTTAAAGTAACCATTGTACTTTAAATCAAATTAAACTTGATCCGCCCGTAAAGTTATACCGGGGTAGAGACAAAATTAATATTAAAGTGCGTTCACACCGGCTGCGCCGCACCGTCGTTTTTAAACATATACGTACTTTTGTGCTCGCTAAAAAAATACACTTCAAAAGTGCATGTCAAAAAAATGTTTTGCACGGCGCGGAGCAGCACAACCGAACGCACCTTTAGACATTGGTCACACTTTTAAAAGTATGTTACACTTTTATTTCCGACGGAACACCCAGTATATTATTCCGATATTTAATGGGTAATTCATGTCTTCAAAATACTATTAAGGTTGCCTACCCCTATTTTAATTTTATTGATATTTTTACATTATTTTTTTTTTTTTTTTTTTTTTTTTGATAAAATCTATGTGGCTGTGATATGTCTGACGTTACGACAACTTAGCTGTTAAATTAGTTCAACTTTAACAACTAGTTATCCTTCTGCGTCAGTTAAAACAATAAAAGCAATACGTAACCCAG
>NW_022146623.1:19429-23182 GCF_002938485.1 Sitophilus oryzae | reverse complement strand
AATGAAGGCTAGGTCATATATACTTTTGTGGATGAAGCTATAATATTTATTTTTAATACCGTATGATCGAAAAAAACCGGCGTCAAAGACGGCTGGGGAATAACAATCGATGATAATTTTGGCGGGGTGAAGCACTAGACATTATTTGCTTGGTCCGTACTTTTCTTCATATTTTAATGGCGCGTACTGTCAGTTGGCCTTAAGAAGGTTGTAATTTATTTTTATATTGGGTAAAAATGATTTTTAAAGGTGTAGTTTAAAATTCGAGAAAAAATATTTTTTTTGGAAATAGATTTGTGTCCTCGTTTGTGTCTGAAAACGTTCTATCCGTTTTTAATCTCTCTATAATTAGTGTTATTTTTTTGACACTTTTTAGTAAATGACGCCTAGAGATTGACCTCGCCGAAATTATTATCGATTGTCAGCAGTCTTTGAAGTTGTTTTTTTATGATCATACAGGATTTCAATCAGTATAAATCGCTTCTTAGTCATATAGAAAGATGTAGAAAAAAAACGTATGATATATTGACATCCGTGTAGTATATATGTTCTAGTAAGTGAAGCCTAGCTTTGATATGTCTTACCTGTGTTACCTAGGTTGCAGAGACCTTGTGACGTGTGCGTAGCACCATACGGATTTCACCATCATCTGAGTTTAAGCACTAATACATATATGTTTTCAGTAAGTTTCCATGCAAAAAAGTCAATTTTTGCTAGACTTTTATACAATTATTATTCCTTATTTATCTTTCGTTCATCTCATTTGCTCTGACTTGCTATCAATGTATAGATGTATATGTATGCGTGTTATCAGTGGTACATGTTTTTGTTTGACAGGTATACTTAGGTTTGCAGGATTCTTGGGGGCTACGTGGTTTTGTGATGCAGCATGCAGGCATGTTGGTAGAAGGAAGATTATATTCTTTTCTTACATGTTTATTATTATTTGTAATGTTACATAGAAAATTAGGTTATGTTTTATGTCATTCATTTGAATAAAGATATTAAGGAAGCAGTACAACAGACTCTAAAGTGAAGCTCGATGAGGGATTTATTATCTTATATTCAGGTTCATCAGTGCCGTTCTAATTTTATTTAAAACGTGTAAAAATGTAATGTGTAGTTGACTCAATAATTTGTTGATTTTGTTTTACGTTATTAAAAAATATTTCAATTTCAATAATTTCTTATGATAATAGATAAGTTATAATAGTTATTTAACAACAAAAATATCAGGTACGCTACTGAAATGCCTAAGTCAAATTGGGCGGATTCAGTAAACACACCGGTATCAACCGGTAATGACCCACCGATAACTTTTTATTGAACGATCGAGACAACAAAAAATGTGACAGGTGACAATTATGACAACATGCGCCGACCGGTATGTACATAAACCGGAAACAAAATACGGTAGGCTCTCAAGTGACCACAACCGGTGAGTTACCATTGGCATTCACTTTAATTTTCTACACCGTTGGACTAACCGGTGTGTGTACTGAATGCGCCCATTGACGTATGCACAACTAACTATTTTACAGTCTTTTTTTGGATTCACAATAATGTATAATGTCACTATTAATTTAAGTTCTGACACAGTGTTCTTCTAAATTTACTACTTCTAATCAAAACCATTTGTAGAATAAATCAGAAATAACGTAAAATAAGCTCAGAAAAGTCCAACAAATTGACAAAATTTCAAATCAAATCAAATGTGTCAATTAAAACGTCAAACAGAACTGCCAAAAATGGGGATTTAGGATATCAATTTATGTCTTTAATATTTTTATTCAAAGTTTTATACAGTGACCATCAAAAAGTCTTTGCAACAAATTTTTTTTTATTGAAATATATTGTTAATCTAAGGTAATTTATTTCTCGATAACTCAATAATAAACAAATTTCTAATTTATTGTGAACTTTTTGGAGGTCAGTATACCATGTTATGACAATAATACAAGTAGTATAATAGAACAAAATAGTTAAAGTATACTTACCGTGATGGTTATTGCAATCTTAGATCTTCTAACCTACGTAGATAGTCACTTCATTCTTATTGAAAACATATCAGTGAGTTTTTTGTTTGAACTTGACAACGTAGCAAAATCCGCTAAAAGTTGGCACTCATGTTCAATATCGTATTGCACAAACTCAGATACCCCACATGGATTCAAGGATAGGTTTATAGGCATGGTGCATTTTCCGAGGGTACTGCCACAATTCATATACACATTATTCAAATACACGAGCTTAAATAGCGAGTACACAAAATATTTGTTATAGTATTATTTGAAAAGTATTGCAGTTAGTAGGTGCAGTTTGTAATAATTTAAAAAAAAATGTAAGCTTTTTGATATTTTCAGAAGGTCTAACGTTTATTATAATTTATTATTCATGAGAATAAAACTTTTTAGATGGGTAATAACACGCCGACTGCTTTAACTACGGTAGGCGAGCATAGTTTTACGCACCTGTTTTGCTAGTTGGGACACAATTGGGTTAATCTGAACAATAACAATTTTTTTTAAAGGTACATAATTATAATTTTAGAAGTCGAATTTTCTGAATCTATTTTTGCTTTTGATTAAATCGGTGTGAAAACCTGGAAAGCTGTAAAATTTTGTTCTGGGAGAGTTGTATTGAGCCTAAAGGCTGACGCTCACTAGAGGGAAGCGCGACGGAGCGCAAGGCAGCGCGGCGAAAAGGAATTTTTATAATACATAGTTTTAAATGGGAGCGCGCTCACTTGGCGGAAACGCAGCGGTCGGCAGCGAAACGATTTAAAACTATGTATTATAAAAAATCCTTTTCGCCGCTCCGGCGCGCTTCCGTCTAGTGAGCGTCAGCCTTAAGAGTTGTTATTGCGCCTAACAACCATGCTATACCACCCTCCTTTACGTGTTAACATTTTTTCGACAATTTTATTATCATTTGAAATTGTTACACAATGCTTCGCCCAGTTTGGATTTGTTTTCAGTTAATTTTTACTACCTGAAACAGCATTAAATGAATACACGCATTTCATACCTGAGAATTTTATAGGTTCAATAACTGCACTAGTAAAAATCAAAATATTTATATATTATGACAGGCCACGATTTCAATATTATTTCAGTTCGATAAACGATAACCGGGACGGCGTGAAATAAAGTTAGTCGGACAGTTATGATTTCTGCCGTACAGAGCGCTGCTGTCGGAATTTTATAAATCCGTTGAAATATTGAAATGCACCTTGTTAACCTTGTTTTCTAAAAAGAACTAAAAGTTGTTTGCAATACCTTATGGCGTAGCTTATAGGATCTAAGATTGTAACAAACGTTAGAAAGAGTATGTTTCGTTGTAGTTTAGTGCATCCCTGCGCTGATTGCGCTGCCCCCTATGGTTACCACAATATGATGCGTTTGTCCCAAGACACCTATCTCTTTTCAGTAAGTCACAGGACGACTAACGACGAATTTCTGAATCTAACCCCGTTTTAGTGTCTTTATTTTTTTTAAATTCTCTAATATTTTAACAGTTTCTGTCTTTCTGTATAACAAGTAACATACACATATTTGATACTTTTCCCTTTTCTAGCAATTTCTAAGAATATCGCGATTGACATAGAAGTTACTGAGTTTAGAATTTACAGAATCTTATTTCTTTTATAAATTTACATTTATTTTTTATTTCTCTGTTCTGTTTCAAACGGTTTGTTTAAATTTTCCTTGTATATGTTAGGTCAAAATAACGGCCTGTTCCACTGCGATTACT
>NW_022146623.1:0-4065 GCF_002938485.1 Sitophilus oryzae | reverse complement strand
ATGAAATAGAAAACCCATATACGTATTTAAAAAAATAAAGATGATGGTTCCAGAAAAACGAAACCTCGTAAGTGATTTTGCACATCACTATGAAACTAAGAAAGTGTCTTTGAGAATGTATTTGTAGATTTTTTCTAACTGGTGAAAAATAAACTCGTAAAAAATAAAAGTGAAAATCGGAAATTTCAGTTTTGCTGCCATATTCCCAGAAATGACAAAGATAAGTTCAATTGCTAAATTAATTATCACTATCACTAACATCACGATCACTAACAGGCAACTTTGCCCCAATTTATGCCATCCTGTACCTCTTACTGTTTCCGGGATCCCAATGTATCGCTTACCTCGTAGGGACTGTAACAATACACAGATTAATAAGGTATCCATTCGAAAACATAAATAAAATCGTAAACATGACGTATGGCACATCATAGAATAATACTGGTATGTGAAACCTTGGCTGGACGTTGCAATAAGTCAACAGCGGAATAAATCCTATTCTAAGGATCGCGATTGCTAACACCACCCATTCGTGGTTAGGCTGAAAGTTTATAACCAAAATTTTTATTTATTTATTTTTATTTATTTTGTTTTTTTATTTATGGTTGGTTCATATTTTGAGTATTAGCCTTAACCTTTCCCTTAGCATTAACCCTAAGAAATTAACCTTACAGCTTCATTCAGAATCTCGAAATTAGTGGTTTCAATTAGCGTAGAAGTTTGTACCTCTAATTTCAATGTAAGCATTCAGAACGGCTAAAATTAGTGGTAGTAATTTTCAGTTAGTGGAAAAAGTTAATAAACTATTAACTTTTGTTACTAATTATACTTCAAAATTTGCGAGCAATGTCATTTTGGCCTTTTGATTGTCATCCGCCAAGAGAAATTGTGGTTAGAAATGAAAAGTTTATTGTTTTATAAGTTAACTATTAAGACTACCGCCAGCTGTTGCTAGGATATTTTATTAATTTTTGATTGTATTTTTTAGATATTGTGAATGATCGTAAATTTTTAACTATAAAGTAGGTATAATTGAAACAACTAATTTATTCCACTAATTTCATGGTTCTAAATGAGGCTTAAGATCTTAAGGAAATGCCGTTCATACTTCTTTTACTTGACATAAGAATATTTTAGTATGCGCTTGTGCTCATATCGTCGCCTTCCATACGCAGTGTCGTATCTAACATTTTTAAAATTGTACAGAAGAGCAAAAGAACGTCTTATGGTGTAGCAGACAAAATAAATGGCATATCTAACAAAAGTTAATTTTAAGATCACACTAAAAGACATTTTTTTCGCTCTGCTGTAAAATTTTTAAGTGTTAGTTACGATACTGTGTGGAAGGCGATGATTTAAAAAGAATTTCTTGAATTAACCTAACTTTACAAACATTTTTAGAATTTAAAATACTAGAGAGCCTAATTTTCATAATTATTACATTCGCTTATTTGTTAATAAACATTAATAATTTCTAGACCAAAAAATAGATAATTATTAACGTTTATAAACCGTCAAATTCAACACGTAAAATATTATTTCAAAAATTCTTAAAACCCGTAGTTTTAAGCATGCGCAAGTTAATTTTATATTACTATTAGCACTAAGAATATAAAATATGCCATATTTCTTAGTACCCGTTAGGACTAAAGCTAGTATTAAGTTCGATGTGTTAGAAGCATGAACGCTAACCTTCGTTAATGTTGATTCATATTCTTGGGATTAGGACTAATGTTAGTGTTTTAAGATCGGAACCATGAATTAATGAACCATCCATTAATTTTTTTTGTTTGAATCAATTTTTACCTGCTTTATTTTTGTTGCCAAGTGTCTTCCAATTAAATCGCAAAGGTTTGCGACTAGAAATGTTACCACTGGGACAAAATAGAACTCTGTAAATAGAAAGTTTATTATAAGTATTATCTTATATTGAGGATTAAGTGCGATCCACACGGAACGATGTATCGAACGATTTGCTTGCGTTGATAAAACGTTACAGATAAAACGTACAGACGAAGTTATGTCCGCATTGCAACGACTAGTCTTTCAGTCTTTTGATTCTGTCATATCATCATGGAGGAAACACTCCTTGTGGTTAGTTCTTGTTATTTGTTTAAACTTTTCAATAATAATCTTGTAGGCCTGATTTTTCTTTTTCCCTGTCACTGTATTCTTATTAACTGACTTAAATTAAAATAAAAACCATAAACAAATCGTTGTACCGTCCACACGGTACGACTTCTATGTAAACCGCCGAAACCTATGCCCATGAGTTCAAACTGTTAAATCTTCCGAGTTTGTGCACTTCTAAAATTTGTTCAAATTTGCTATTCACGCGCTACGTTTTATCTATAATGTTTTGTAGACCCAAGCAAATCGTACGATAAATTGTTGCTTCTGGAGACTTAATGCACTTACCTGCCCATTTGTTATCACTAATTCCGTCACTAAGTTCAGCAACGACTAGTGACATCACACCAGGGTACATTATTGCGGTGGTACCGGACACTATAACCAATGAGATCATGTAGATTCTGGTGTTCTTCAAGGGATGTTTGGCTTTGGTCCACATCCTTACCAGGAATCTACGACTTGGTTGCACGGTATGTTCCATGGGATCGTTACCGACATGGTAGATGAAGTATTGCGAATTTTTTTTGGAATATGTGTAGATTGATAATGTCACACAGACCATTGCAGTACCTAGAAAAAAGTATATTCCGTTATACATACCATCCTGGACACTTCGTCTACGTGGTCTGTATTTTAACGCATACGATAGAGACTGGTTGAGATAAATGACCCGTTGACAGACAGAGAGACAAAATAAAAAGCGGCACACAGTATTGCCGGTTTTTAGCAGTGTAAGAAAATATGAGTAGAAAAAGAATAAACTATTTTAAAAAAATCCATGTATACTATTGAAATGAAGATAATATATCTAAGCTAAATGTAATCTATTACAGCTGTAGAGTAACTAATTGTGAAAAATAAAGTTCTAGTCCTAGATGCAACGTTTTTCATAAACGCCTACTTGTGCGGTTTGAAATTTTTATGCAAAATCCGGCAATACCGCAAAGAAAAGAAATATGTTTGAACCCAACTTTTATCTCTTTTTAATACATTTGATTTTTCATTAAGCTGTTTACATTGCTGTCATACACGTTAAATTCCAGACTACGCATTTACGATGAACACGATGTGCACGCAAAGCAGGGTAGGCAAAAATTCGCAAAATGATAAGACTGGCATAATAAACAATATCATTATTTTACTCTAAATTGGGGGAAACATTTTTAAGATTTTGCATCACTGCCCAGGACGGCGATCGACGCGGAAGAAATTAAATCACGCATTAATTCCTTATTCTATCTCTTTCTTACATATTAGCCTTCAATTCATTGCGGTCTGAGGAGTACGTAGAAGATTCACTTTAATATCCCATTAGAGGCATATAAAGTAAATCAATCCGCCTTCACGTAAATCATATAGAGGGTTTTAATGGGAAATATTACATATATAGGAATTGTGCGATAACGGCAGTAATCGAAAATGATTTAAATATGTCTTAGGTAATCTCTACAATAAAAATAAGATAAAAAATGCTTATTCCGCATATTTCTTGGATTAGTAATGCGTTATAAAGTAATGATATAAAAAAAGTTTTATAATCTGTTAAATTGAAATAAAAGAAACTTACCGATTCCAAAAAATATGAATCCTCCTAGCATGGGGGAATCACTGCTAAGACTGATGGTTATAATTTGAATTATAGCCGATATCACACCGCACAGCGCTTGAGCTGTCAAAATGGCAGAGTAATATTCTGAAGGGAAATTACTGACCATCTCGAATAAACTGACTATGATTACTGCACCGCAAACTGAAAACCATTGAAAGGAAAATTAGTCTGGATAAAGTTATATTTTGGATTTATGTCTATACATGGTTAAAAAGTTAATTTTTTCTACTACTTACTTCCTAAAAAACAAGCGATGCACATTACGATTAGGAAGAAGGCTATTTGAACTGCAAAAAAAATAGAAGTTAGATTATTTAATGGGG
>NW_022146622.1:0-5228 GCF_002938485.1 Sitophilus oryzae | reverse complement strand
CAGAATCCGATTCACTAGGTGTTGTTACTTTAACAGGTGAAAATAATAAACAATTTTCACGATGAGTTTGGTATTTCTTTTCGCTTGAAAAATGATTAAGACAGAGCTCACAAACAAAAAAGGAACTTTTAGATTTGGTTACGTGTTCTTTTACTAATTTCGATAAATCCGTAATTAAGCAATAATGTCCATTTTTTTGGTATTTTGAAATGAGATATAATAAATTAATATGCTTTTCTTTAACTATTTTTGTGTGATAGTAAGGACCTATAATACATTTTGATTTATTGTCAATGCCAAATACGTTTATTGATATATTCGGATTCTGTTTTTCAAACTTAGATATAGAAGTTAGGGCTACAGGAAATTCGATATTTTTAAAATTTAAAAAGTCGTGTATGTTTTGAGGATAAGAATTTACATTTTCACAATCATTTTGAACAGGAAATAAATGAGCTAGTATACACCAAGCAAAACACCTTGAATCGTTATTTTTTATATTAACAATGCCTTTGCCGCTTAACCAGCTTGGAAGGGAAACGTAGGTGGCTCCATTGATTGGTGAATACTTGTTAATCGATACTATTAAATGTGAAATACCTAGATATCTCCATCCAGACCCACGATGTTCAAATTCTTCCAGCTTAGTCAATAGTATAGCTTGAAGTTCTTGTAGTATTCTCGACACATTACTTGAAGATAACACTTCTTTGTTGACAGTTCCAAATTGTTTGATTTCTTCTTCCCCCGTAGAGGGCAATTCAAATAGGCAACAAAGTTTTAAATTTACTTTAAAAGACTGCAATTTTCTAAGTATATTTTTAAATCTAATTTTTAATAATTTTGAACATTCGTTTAAAAATAATTTAGTGTCAGTGTGAGATATATTAACTATTGATGCTGTTATTATTCTTGATTGAAAAGCTGAACTAATCTGGAATTAAAAACGGGGAAAATAAATAAAATTATTTAAATAAAAATTGTAAAAACTTACTTGTTTCCATAAAATTCTCTTCGAGGATGAAGATGTACTTCGAACTCCACTGCCATGTATAATTTTCCTTTGAATTTGAATATTGTACGATTTTAGTAAAGCCAGTGCATTTTCTATTTGCAACTTTTCCCCAAATGTTAAATTATCATCCACCTTCAGTTTTCTTAGAACCAATTTGATATTTTTTTTGTTTAATTTTAAAAATCTGTCCACTTCATTTTGTGTTTTAACAAGTTTAAATAGTTTTCCTGTAGTCCGTAAGATGTCTTCCATATTTACTAATTTGTGAAGTCTACTGTTCGAATTCAAATATATTCACAGGGTTGGCTAGACCACCGATCGTCTTCTTTCCTAAATATTTTATGTAGCAGCCAGTGCCACCCAAAAGCTCATCAACGACTGGTTTCGTCATTGAAGTTGCTATTCTTTTTGGTAAGAAAAATACCCCTTCTTCCACTTCAACCAATACTGTATCGCCATAGGCACCACGCATTTTTTTTAAATTTAAAACCTTATATTTTTCATTGACCTTTAGCGTTTCCACAGATATTTTTGGTTTGTATTCACATCTACTGACACTGTTTAACCTTTCCATTTTTTCTTTTATTGTTTAAAACACAGAAAAAAATAAAAAAAATCAACTGTTACTTGATGAAGCAAAACGGTAACTAAGCAAATATTGAATGATGATTTAAATTTATATTTTCTTGTAATATATCTGAAAAAAGAGGGGGGGTATTACTAAAGCATAGGCGTAGGTAATAGTGTTTTACTTACATAAATATAGGAAATTATCTTGTTCAATTTAATTGATGCATTCTAATTCTAAATATTCTGTAATCAGCACAAAATGGACAAAATTTTAGGAACCTATTTGGCTTATACAGCCATCCTTTCTCCATAATGATTTTGTTAAGTTTTTTACAACCACTGCAAATATACAATTTTGTTCTAGCTACTTCTGGTTCCATTTTCTTTTTATTGATACTATAACTTAAGCAAAGCGATAACTAAGCAAATATTGAATGATGATTTAAATTTATATTTTCTTGTAATATATCTGAAAAAAGAGGGGGTATTACTAAAGCATAGGTGTAGGTAGTAGTATTTTACTTACATAAATATGGGAAACTATATACTCATCCGTCTCTACACTCTTCCGTCTCTAACATTTACCATTACCACATGTTTCATAATTATATTAAACACTGTAAAAGCAGAACAGACGGGGCAGAATCTATAGAAGGGTGGTGTCTCATGCACCATACCCTTTTCGACCGTTATTTTCGAAATTCTTCTACAATTTGTGCACATATACAGTTTTTTCCGAAATACTTGACGATCCATTTTTTTTTACTTGTTGCTACGTTACTGTTCTTAAGACGAGTGAACGTTTTGTTTTTCATGTCTTCTGAGGTAATATAAAAAAAACCGCATTTGGAAACCAATATGGTTTCCTATAAAATTTTATAAAATGATAAGCTCGTGTCTTTTTTTTATGCGAAAAAGGAAAACCGTAAACCAATATCCGCTAGAGATTACACTTGTTTAAAAAATATTTTTTTTTTAAATAAAATCAAATTCTTAATAGTTAATCAAAAAACGTTTATTCAATTTAGAATACAATATACAATTAAAAACAAAAAATAATTATCTCGTACAACGTACAAGATAATTCAAATTAAACAATTGCAGACTTTTGAATCCAGCTGTTGAATTTCTTGTCAAATCCTAGCCATTTCACAAAAACCTTGTTACCCTTTCTTCGTATGACTTTCTCCACTAAATATGTGTTAGGATAATTTGTTCGTTGTAGCTCTTCCTCATAAAAACACCCCTTTATAGGGTTTCCTTCCAGATCCGACAATAAGTATGTGGGTGGGTATAATGAATTAATTTCATTAATTCTAAACAACTCTGTGGTCCAGCTGGGCGTATATCCTTTCTCAAAAAAATGTTTATATTTCGAGATTCGTACAGTATCCCCCAAATTGTACTTATTTCTTCGAAAATATTCCCTATCGTTGCGTTTGTATACAGTTGAAAGTAGTTTTTTTTCATGTTTTTTGGTTACATTCTTAGGCTTCATTTTAATTGTTCTGTGTACTGTATCGTTGTATTTATTGGTCACATCTTGAAGATGATCTAGCCAATTATAAGATCCGTTGATATGAAATTCTTTATAGAGTTTAGTTTTAAGAGTTCTAATCACTCTTTCCACAATAGCACACTTAATTATACTATAGGTATGATAATGATTTATGTTATAATTGTTCATGAGTTTGCGGAATGGTAAATTTAAAAATTCTCGTCCTTGGTCGTACTGCAGGTTTTTAGGTTTATGCTCTACATCATTTAAGATAGACTGCATAGCTTCGGTTACGTTTTCGGCAGACTTGGTTTTTAAAGGTCTCGTCCAGAGATATTTCGAAAAACAGTCGATTACGACTAAAATGTACTTGTACCCACGATTGGCAAAGGCCAAATTTTGAAAGTCGGCCAAATCTATTTGAAACAAATCTCCTATTGATTTCACTACCGTTTTTCGTCTTTTGAAATTCTTTCTTGGCGCCTTATATAATTCATTAACAATTTGCGTTTTCACATCACCCATCTCTCTCTCTCTCTGTTTATTACTTAATCTTTTCTAAATTATTTGTTGCTATTTCAATAGCTTTCTTTTGTGCTGTTAATTTTCTATCTAATTCTTCTTGTACAATTTTCGTAAATTCTCTACGTAATTTTTTTTCTATATTCTGTAGACCAAATTCAAACACTTCAATACCCTTGTTAATATCCCCTATAGTTTTTGTTGTACTATCCTTGATGTTATTTCGCAAATCTTCGGTTGTAGAATTGATTTTTTGTTCAATTTCGAAATATTTACTATCGATATATTCTTGATTTTCCTTCTTCAAAAGTAAATATTTCTTATCAGTAAGCTTATCAACGTAATTCTTTGTAGTGTAATCCTGAGAATTTACCGGATCAATAGCATTAGAAAATTTTCTACCTTTTAGATCAAAGTTGCCGTCTGTTGTGTAGGAAAACTGATACTGCAAGTGGTTTTGACTTGCCCTTTGTCGATCCCTGGTAACCAGAGACGTACGTCCGAACTTGTCTAGAGACATTTTAATACTGAGGGTTAAATTATAGATTCATTTAATATATAATTTTAGCTTCACGTAATTCCTCTTCTATGGCATTGATTTCATTCAAGTGTGAATTATTTCCGGCATTTGTGGATGCATGTAATAGGGCTAATCGAGACACCAATTCATTTGGATCGTCCCAATAAACATAGTCGATTTTATTTGTGTTGTAAATATTATTATTATTATTGTTGTTGCCACTACCCACAATTCTACCCTCTCTTGTAGCAACAATAGGTTTCATAATATTTTTATATTTCCACGATCTACTACCTCTTAACTGGTTTGTGTTATTAAAATCCCTATAGGGAAGATTAGTTTGCAATACGATTTTCCTATAATTATTCAATTCTAATCTTGAATAATTTTCAGGTCGTTTTTTAAACATTAATTCGTATAGACCTGGTGTACCGGTATATTTGTTTTTACCAACGAAAAAATCTCCATCCTTTGTTATACGTAAGGCTACATTTCCGATTTCCCATGTTTCGTTTTCAACGTTAAATCGTGGACCAAAAACATCATCATATACGTCTTTATTGTGGAAAATTTCCAAAATATATTTTTTCGGCAAATCTGAATACTTCTGAAAGGATTTTTCTAAATTTTCACTGTACCTAAATGGCTTCCTTTTAGTTATTTTTTCCTCCTCTTGCTCCTCCTCCTCCTCCTCTTCCGCGCTCTGAATGTCACTATCCGATTGAGCAGATTCATATACTAAGGTTTGATCGATCTCGCTTTCATTATCGATTTGAGTGCTACTACTATTCGAGGGGTGCTGGTGGCTGGATATTTTACCAACCATACTCTTCCTTGCTTTCTTCTTCTTCTTCTTCTTGAAAAAAGACTTTCTAGTAATTTTCGAAGGTTTTGATGGTAAAGTGTTTGTCGTAGAGATTATCTTATTAATTTCTTCTAAAGGATCGGATATAGGCTTTAGTATATTTTTTATATTAGAATCCTCTTCAATTTGTCCAGCCTTAATAAATTTATATTTTTTTCGAACGTTATCGGCCGCTTCTATAATTTTCTTTTTTAACTCTAGATTGTCTTTATCTATCATTTTTTTTCCGATAGAGATA
>NW_022146621.1:31262-51171 GCF_002938485.1 Sitophilus oryzae | reverse complement strand
CTTATTATTAATTTAAGTATTTAAACGTATGATAGCAATATACAAAAAATACCTATTATTTAATGTTTAGCTTTCTATTTCAGTAAGTAAATGTCCAGTTGTTTGGTTTGGTTTTGTACAATAAATACAATACGACCAAAAAAAAATGGCGACAACGACGGCTGAAAAATTAATGACAATCGATAATAATTTTGACGAGCCTCACTATTCTTTAATTTTTAATCGCGCTGACTGCCAGATGGCCTTAAGAAAGTTGTAATTTATTTTTTCTACGATCGTGCAAATAGTAGAAAGCTTATGAGCCCAAAGGTATCGTCGATACTCGTCTGGGAATGCCTAAGTGAACTGGGAGCTCTGACACGAAGGAACAGAATTAAATTATTCTGGGTGCCGATGCCGGGCCACAACGGCATCGAAGGCAACGAAAAAGCCGATGAGCTAGCTAGGCAAGAATCATCGGCATCCTATCTTGCTCCAGAGCCAGTCCTGGGTACACCCAAATATATGGCCCATAGTGCACTAAAATTCTGTATCAGGGAAAAGAGCAGAGGAACAGAGAGACGAGAAACAGACAGGGACACAGGCACAGCAAGGCATTTAAGGATCTAGCTCTAAAACCGCAAAAGAGCTGCTAATGCTGAGCAGGAATAAAGTGCGGATTGTAACTGGCCTCTTGACAGGACACATGGCTGTCAAGTGTTACCTGAACAAGCTCAACCTGTATCCAGGAAGTTTTTGCTGCAGACTGCGATAAACATCCTAAAACAGCGGAGCACATAATATGTCACTGCGCGGTTCTGGATCACAAGCGACACTTTTTATTTGAGAAAGCTAGGCTAGAACTGGAGGAACTATGCCCCCATCCTATCAAGGACCTGCATAAGTTAGTTCAGGGCACAGGGATAGGAGAATGGGTGCAGATATAGAAAAGGGACAAACACAATAGCTTCACAGGTCCCAGTATTTCCGGCAGAGAACGGACCCTTGTTATTGGAAAAAAAAAGTCCTAGATGTTATAACTTGGTCAGTATTATTCTTTAATTTTTAATGGTACTTACTGGCCTTTAGAAAGTTGTAATTAATTTTTCTATCATCGTACAAAAAGAAGCTATTTTTTACACACATTATTTACGGCATTAAAAGTCAAATTTTTTACACTAGTGCAAAAAATAACATTTTTTTTTGACATTAATAATGAGGAGTTATCCTAAAAGGATAAAATAAGTACCAGTACTGGACACCTCGCAGCAACATTCCGGAAAAGAGTGTCAAGTGAAGAACAAGAACCCAAGACCTCAACGAACAGAAATGAAAATAAAATACAAAAAACTACTGGAAATGAAATTTGTCCATCAATTACCCTAGTGTAAACAACTACGACATTAAAATTAAAATGAACTCAAAAAAAAATAAAAATAATATTTGTTTATAGTGTCATTCTTACTGGTAAAATTATTAAATAATATGTCTTTTTTGCACTATTTACACAAATAACTATTTATATTGACTAAAAATGATTTTTAAATTGTATAATTTAATTCGAGAAAAAAAACTGTTTTTTGAAAATATATTTGTGAGTCTGGAAACGTTCTATAATTTTTTAATATTTCTATAATTAGTGCTAATGTCAATTATAGTAAATGATGTCTAGAGATTGACCTCGCTAAAATTATAATCGATTATTATTCCCCAGCCGTCTTTGACGTCTTTTGGGGAAGTATTTCATTACACTCAAGAGATTAACTAAATCTCGAGACAGTCACAAATTACCTATAACAGATGCGAAAGAACACCGAATTACCCGTTCAGGTTTCTGTGACCTTCAGAAAGAGTTCATAGACAATCCGCATCAATGTATAGTTTGGGTTATTATTTGTTTGGGTGAAAATAATCTGCACCAATATGTTATCGAGGCATACAAAAAGATCCACAGACTTCGAGACATACGAAAAATCAAGTCCATTTAGCGTGTGTCGCAATTTTCAAACCTTAAAAAATTAGTTTTTTATAGCTATAGCAACTGCAGCGACTATGAAAAAAGCTGTGTGATTTTCATTCAAAATAAGGGCACCTGTAATTCATTTGAGAATGTTATAAATCGCTAAAAGAGGTTTCAAATCCCTTGGATTTCTATTAATATTAAATAAATTTTATTAAAAATTGAACTAAAATTGTTAATATCATTAAAAACAATTCAAATTCAAAAATTGTATCAGTCAAATTCCCTCATTTAAGGTGAATATTAAAGTAAATATAAATACAGCCCATTCTAAGCTCTACTTATCTTTAAGAAAAATTTAAATCATTGTTGCAATTGGGCCTTAATGCCATTTCGAATGAACAATAGTATTAATAATGTACATTATAATAATAATAAATTTTATATCATAGTGTGTATTAAAACTACCAAAACACTTTTAATTGGTATTATATTAACAACCAATTTTCTCAATCAAAATATTTGTGGTCCTGAAAAGGACCTTCGTTTTCCCATGTTCGTCAAGGTAGGTAATGAGTAAACGGTAAAAAAACAGGATAATGAAATTTAAAAAATTACAAAAATTGTTCAAAAGTGCCTCCCTCTTGCATTGAACAATAACCCAAACGATCATAAAATCCCCTCCTCACATTGGATAACATATCAGGGGTGACAGTGTCAAAGGCATTAAATATTTTCTGCCTTAACTGCTCCAAGTTTTGAATTTCTTCATGGCCGTAAATTTTAGATTTTATATACCCACTAAAAAGAAATCATTCACTGAGAAGTCAGGTGAAATTAAACGTCAGTCTAAACAAAACTGTCATTTTTGAAAACTTGTCAAAATTTGGACACACGCTAAATGGACTTGATTTTCCTATGTCTCGAAGTCTGTGGACTTTTCTGTATAATCTCACAGTAATTTAATAGATTGCTCGTCATATTATATCAGCTCGTAGGAGATTAGGAAAAAAAAATATATTTATAGTATAAAAAATTAATTTATTTAACAAAATTTAATTAAAGATGTGACAAAATAGTTACATTTCTATTGGTTCTATCGGACTTTTTTCGACTATATAAATCTTTATTTTTTGTAAACTTTAATGCATAAAATATTTTCAATCTAATAAATATTTTAATGATGTAAATAAGAGGAAATTTCTCACATGGGTGGTCAAATTCTATAGTTTTCTGGGTGACTAAAAGTAGCCATAAACACCCCGGCATTTATAATGGTGATTTGTATCACCTTTAGTTGTATAAAACCAATGACTAAAGGATATATTTTCATTATATCAAACAGCCTCTGAATGTTTTGTTCAGTGCAAAACTCATTAAAATTTAATATAAATAATTTTTCCAGCCTGTAAATAAAATGAACAAAATTTTCCACTTTCATGATCAAAGGGTAAATAATTTCGAGTTATCCAGAGATTCGGATTCTTTCGCAAATTTTAGACAAATATCACATTGATGTATTTGAAGACTTTTTTTAATGATGTAGTCAAACATAATTAAAGGCATTTTGAGTTGAAAACATTTCTCAGAGGCTGTTTGATATAATGAAAACTATAAAATTTGACCACCCATGTAAGAAATTTCCTCTTTTTACATCATTAAATGATTTATTAGATTGAAAATATTTGATGTATTAAAGTTTACAAATAAAGATTTATATAGTCGAAAAAAGTCCGATAGAACCAATAGAAAGGTAACTATTTTGTCACATTTTTAATTAAATTTTGTTAAATAAATTAATTTTTTATACTATAAATATCTTTTTTTTTCCTTATAAATAAACACATTTGCATCCCATTTTAAATAAGATATACAAATTACCAAAACTTAGAAATAACAGTTCAAAATTCAACAAAAATCCTACACGCGTTTTTAAAAAGAAACATATAACCACGCAGTATGTCATTCCAGCAAGCGAATACGTCACAGTATAGGTTTCCGGACTAAACGACTGGTGTATTTACACCACTCAATAGGCGTGTCGGGTTTGCCGAGCGGTTTCCGATGCAGTCGCTTTCTTTCGCATCTGTTATAGGTAATTTGTGAGACAGTAATGAAAACTTTCCTCCGCAGTTAATATACACTCAGATGCAAAAAAAAACGCAACGGAGAGATTTTTGGTCAAATTTAAAGTGTTATATTTTTGTTATTTTTAGCCCTATTTACATGATTTTTTAGCAAACTGTATATAATTATATCAACTTTGATTCGTAAACTAAGTTTATTATAATCTTTAATATTAATTTGGCATATTATACCGGTTAATCGAGGGGTTGTTTGTTTACCCTAATTTTAGAACACCCTATGCAATAATTTCGCGTTTCAATTTTCCTAAATTATAATTTTACGGTCAGAACCATGTCTCCTGAGCATTTTGTTTGTTGATTCATGTCAATATATGCTTTGGTTAATTTTTAAGAGCTAAATGAGCTGATTACGATTAATTTGCAAGTTTTTAATTGTCATTACTTCTTGATCTAATTTTTTAATATGACGGGACGGTTTTGGTGACTATTATTGTCGTAACGTGATGTTACGCTGCGTTGGATATAAATAAAAAAAACTTTAAAAACTAACGATACAGTCCGGGTTTTAATAAACATTAATAACTATAACAGAAATAACGATATTAAAGAAAAAATCTGTAATACACCAGTTTACAAACAGAAAACAAAAATTGTAAAAAATACGTTTACTATAAATATGTTTTCCTATTCTTCTTTAAGTACCAAGTGAAGTTCGTTTAATGAAGCTGGATGCTTCGCGACCTCTAACCCTTTTGCCAAGAATTTCCCAAATGTTGAACATGATGGGTAGTTCATAGTAGTAGATAGTTCACAATAGTCACCAAAGTCGTTTTGTCATATTGAAAAATAACTTCAAAAAGGAATGATAATAGAAAAAAATTGCAAATTGTTGGGCGTAAGTTCATTTCGCTCTTAAAAATTAAGCAAAGTATGTATTGACACAATCCAAAAAACAAAATGCTCAGGAGACATGGTTCTGACCGTAAAATTATAATTTAGGAAAATTGACACGCGAAATTATTGTACAGGGTATTTTAAAATTAGGGTAAAAACGACCCCTCGATTAACCCTGTATAATATACCCAATACTAAAGTTTATAAAAAAAAACTGAGTATACGAATTAAAGTTGATATAATTATCTACAGCTTGCTAAAAAATTCATAAAAGTGTGGCTAAAAATAACAAAAATAAACACTTTAAATTTGACCAAAATTTCCTCTGTTCCGTTTTTTTGCATCTGAGTGTACATACACTAGATCGTTTTATACAAAACTTAAAACTATGCCATTAATTACATCCTTATATCAGTATCAGTATCAGTTCCTTTATAAACAAGGATAGTATGTACAGGGTGGGCCAAATTGGACACTTTTAAAGGGAAACGCCCTTTTCTATATTAGACGAAAACTAATATCGGTGTCTGGAGCTCAATTTTTATCAATAACATCATGGAAAAAACCGCACATCGATATATGTTACCGTTTTGGGAGTTACGGGGTGGTTTTCAAAAATGTGTATTTTTAACAAATCGCTGTAACTATTTTGCTATGAAAAATCTTATATTTTGATGCAACCATTTCCAAAGCATCTTTTTATATAGAATTTAATGGGTTAAGTATAATTTTTTTAAAATTAATGATTTAGGAGTTATCAATAGAAAAGTTGATTTTTTATTCGGGACACCCTGTATATTTTTAATACACCGAAAAGAACTTAAAATTACGTTTCCAAAAATATTACACATTTTATATTTTGTTCGAGTCCCATTCGAAATACAGAATTTTTAAAAGATCGCCACTTTTAATTAGTAGGCTTTGGATCCCTTATTGATGAACGCCATAATGCGAAGGAGCTTTACAAGGACATGAATTTTATATTTCAACTGAACGTTGCTGCTTGTCATACGGCTAAAACTACTAAAAATGCATTAAGATTAAGGTCATCTCATGGCTTTCGAACTGTCCGGACCTTAATGTTATGAGATATTGAGACACAACATCAAACAAATATTGCATGATGAGCCCAACGAACCGTTGCCAATTTGAGGATGACCCAAGTAACATTTTAAGTTCCTTTAGGTTATATATTCTCAAGGTTAGTTATATAAAGGTTTAATAAATGTCTCATTGTTATCTTATAGTGTTTTGATTTATATAAGTGTAGCGTTGGTTACTTATCACTAATAGTAACCTTTAAATGTTGTTTATCACTTTCCTTATAACACTACAGGTTCTTGTTACTAAAGGTTTCATAGTAAGGTTTTATAAAGGTGTTCACATCTATTTTATATAACTTCTGGTATTAGGTGTTATAAAGGTACGCAAGATATACACTATATAATTAAAGGTGTTATTGAGAACCATTATGTAACCAATAATACTACAAGTTATATAATTGTTCACTCAAATCGTTTTAGCACCTTTCAAATGTTTGCATACTTTATATAACCTGTAGTTACCGAATACCAAACCTAATGATATAACCTCAAATTTTTAATATAATCAAAACAAATAATATATTAGCAAGCAAGCAATTCGGTATTATAATGAATAATAAAAAAATAAACTGGATAAAACATAAAAATACATCTACGTTCAAAAGAAAGGTTCTTCAGAATTTAAAAAAAATAGGAATAATCCAAACCTCATTCAAACTACATCTACCAATATTGAAAGCCAACATGCAAATTTACCATCAACAAGCACAGATCAGGATCAACCTGAGATATTTCCAACAGAAAGTTGCCAAACGATCAGGAACAGGGGAGATGTCTTAAAGGGAGAGAGAGAGAAGAAGCCTCTATTAATGAATGTGGTAAGGAGGAAAGACTTCGTTCTAACATAAGAGAATGAGCTCTGTGCTTTAGCATTACACATTCTGCACTTAAAGAGCTTTTTTTCTATAGTAAATTCATTCATAACTGTTCTACCAAAGTACCAAAGGACCCTAGAACTCTTTTGCAAACTCCTACCACTTTAAATATAGATCAAATTAAACCAAAACCCAAACAGTATTATTTCAGTTTTATGAGGTTATGTTTTGTTTTCTGCACATTTTCTGTCAAATTGATGTAATGTCAAACTTCGTTCGCAGGGAGTCGCTACAGTCGACACCACGGGTTACATAAAGGTTTTCTGCATTTGACTAAAAGTAGCCATAAACACCCCGGCATTTATAATGGTGATTTGTATCACCTTTAGTTGTATAAAACCAATGACTAAAGAATATAAGGACATGTAACGCCCCTATACGGGCTGCAGCAGAATTTGTGACCTTTTTTTTGTTTTGGTGGCAAACAATGAGTCATCATTTGGTCATCAGCGACAATTTCAGCAATTTTTAATAGTTTGTGTGTAGTAAACTTTGTTTAAACTTTATTACAATGGTGATTAGTTGTTCAGCTTTCAAGTGTAAAAGCAGCAGCGATAAGAAAGAGCCAGGAGTTACGTTTCATAGGTAAATAAACAGTCCACTCCAACTTTTTAGCGTTTTCTTATTGAATTCGATAATTATTCTTCAATTTCAATTAACATCTATATGTACTTGATATGTGCTATACGTCGATACTAGTTTTGTACCTTTTGTTAACATTTTAATACGTTTTTTTCGTAATTAATTAGGATGATACACCATAGGCGTAGTCAAAACAATTATCAAAAAATATAATATATTGCTTCAAACAGCTAGGTTAAGAAAAATATGTGCGACGGCACTGTTTGGTGACATCGTCACAATTTGCTCTCGGGTGTTATTTGTCCTTGGATTCTTTAGTCATTGTATAAAACACTAAAATTGGTGTTTTAAATAACCCAAACTCATTTACACAACCTTAAGTAACCAAATTTATATAATGGTTGATGAGTATGTTATAGACCCTAAAGTAATATATAGTACTTTAAATATAATGGACGGCATTATTATTGATGTCTTCATTTTTGGCTATAATGAGTATTTCTAAGATAACGTTGAAAACTGGTACAAAACTATATTTTGGCCAGTTGCCAGTTATTTCTATGTATTAAAAAAATTGTCTATTATTTATATTAATAAATTTGACTTTCATTACAAAAATTTTACCATATTTTTTTTGTTTATAAAAAAATCTATTAAATAATTCTGCTTTTGGGGGCGCATGTGTTTTTTGGAGGTAAAGTTTATTTTCACACATTAAGTAATATTAGACACAACAGATTTTATTAAGCCAGTAATTTCTATAAAGTCATTTGCATAACGCAAACGCTTTTGTAGGCTATGACAGGGATGGCATCAGTTTGTCTCTTTTGTGTCTGAAAAAATAGAGGCAAATATTAAAGTAGTTAGTCAGAAAGAAACAAGTTTATTTTCAAAAAACGCGCATGCGCGATATTTCTATAGAGGTCTGGGATCCTTCTTAACACCACTATATAACTATTATATACCCTTTTTCAGTTTTATAGCGGTAACTCGATAGGATATATAAAGGTGTTTTCAGGACTTTGGTTGCACACCTTGAGTGTTAAGGGTTACCATAGGAACAGTTATAAAATGGACCGTTTAGAGCACATAAGTGTTATATAATGGTTACCAATAACTCACGACATCCATTCTAGATGCGTTTAGGTTGTATAATATGGTGTTGGGAAGTTTCCTAACACACTTATAAAACAAAAAATGCTTTCTGGGGATATTAGGTGAATTGTGGCAACATTATGACCCTGGCCTATGTCAATCTTAATAAAAATACACCGAGACAGGATTGCAGCGTTTGTAAAAGCGAATAGCGATGTAACGCCATATTAAAATAGTTATTTCTTAAAGTAAGGTGCCCGGTGGCGTAGACACGTACAGGTCTACCAATCTCAAGGTAGTGGGTTTGAATCCCACACCCGGCATTTCATCAGCCGACTATTCTGATTAAAATAAAAAATAGTTTGGATACCTAGGTCGACTCAGCCTTAAATGAGTACTTGGGATTCACAATCCTGAGGTAATAATAGGCGGTTGAAGCGTAGTGCTAGCCACATTACCTTCCTTGTATACCGAACGGCTCTAGTATGGCAAGCTGTATCTTGCTACTCCCAAGGCGTTAAAAACGCTATATACGGGAGCTATTATTATTATTATTTCTTAAAGTGCCCGAACATTTAGTTGTCACGATATTGTGCAATGTTTTGTTTATGTATTGGTCTGCAGTTAATTTTAATGTTTATAGAAACCAAAGTATTTAAATACTGATTATAAATCATACATTTTAATATATTGTTAATGTAGGTAATCCTGAAATTTAATAATTCAGTTTGTGTAAATTAAAGTTTTGAATAATCGTTTGCTTGTCCGAATATTTAGTTGTTACCGAAGTTGTTACCTAGGGATCGTAATTATGAATTATTGGTACCTTTTACTTCCTTAAATTTATTTTATGTTACAATTATTATTAAGATATACTTAGGCGCGGTCTCTTCAGTTATAAATAAATTACTTTTATCTAACAAATAACCATCTAAAAGGTAAACAATCTAGAGCCTGATATCTATAGGATATAACATTTGGGTATTTTCATACAAAATAATCCAATAGATAACAATTTGGAGGACGGCCGCCTACGGACCGGTAGACACTCCGTAGAGAAAGTGTTGCCAATATAAGATATCTGAAATTGAGATGGTTATAATATGAAAAGTCGATACAACAGACAGAGACAGAAACTCGGAATTTCAAATCGTTAGATTAAAAAGTCAGGTTATTGTTCAGTTGTCAAAAGAGCGTCAAAATGAAAATAAAAACAATAAAATTCAACTAAAATATATTTTGTGTTCAACTCCAACTAGTCCTATTATGGTATAGGCTATTTAAATTTACCTTTATGGAAAAAGGGAAAGATAATTCAATTTCAGCAGTGGTGGTGGTGCAATAGATCTATTGATGGAATGCGATTTATAAGAAATTAAAACAAAAAAAATAATCTGTAAGTAATTTATAGTTTAATTACATGATATTACTGTTATATTTATTATATTAACATTTTAGTACAATTGATAATAGAAAATATGGAAGAAGCTGGTGAAGTGCAAAAGCAGAGATTTATAAACCAATCCTAAAACCACCATCTGGTAAGTTATTAATATTGAAAATTAAAATAGCATAAGACTGTTAGTAATAACAAATATGTTGTTCTAGGGCTTCTCATAGTAAAGAAATAGGTAGGATAGCATCAATGATAGTAATTAAGGTGAGTTTTATTTTATAAAATAAATAAATGCACTTATACTTTGTCTTAATAATAATAAATGAATAGTAAATTCCTATAATAATTGTTACATTTACACATTATATGTAACAAATTTATTTAATAAAAAAATTAAATAAAAACAATTTTGTCATATTACTTTTTATTTTAAGAACCCAAGTGATGGAACTTCAAAAAAAAAAAGAAAAATAAAGAAAATCTTGTCTAAAAACAGCATGGAGAAAAAGATGTACTTGTATGATCGAAAAACGGCGTCAGCAATGGCTATGGAAATAAAGATTGCTGTCATTTCATATGTAAATTTATATGGGAAATATCATCGATCATCATTTCCCGAGCCAACTTAACGCCGTTTTTTTTCGATCATACGGTATAAGGTACATAGTGCAAGAAATTAAACTAAAATTGTAACACAAAAGAAATAAAAGCAATGTGAGTTGAATAACAGGTTTATAAGGTTCCTGGGTTATAATATTAATGAATTAAGATATGCGGAATTAAAAAATGAAATACAGGTTTATAAGGTTCCTGTTATAATATTAATGAATGATATGCGAATTAAAAATGAAATAAATAGTTTGATTTAAAAAGTTTTATTTATTTTTTACCTATTTTGGAGCTTTATTAAAAACTAGTTGAAGCCTGACGCATCCGCCACGAGATCAGGAAAAAGAAATACTTTTTATTTTTTTTAATTAAATGAAAAACAAAAAATCCGGCGACGACAGTTTTTAGAAGAGCCATTTAGCTATCTTTCAGTAAAAAAAGCAACTTTCTAGAACAAGTCGTTACTTCAGTAGACACGACACAGATAAACATCAGCATTTTATATAATATGTAGTAATGGTTTATAATTGAAAGGATTTAAATAAAATAATTTATAAATTACTGTTTTATCACTATTATCCTAACTTAATGCATTCTCTTCGTTCTGATGCTCTAACAGAACAGAGACTCTCTTTATTTTGTAACAGTCCTTATAAAGTCCGGCACTAGCAACAATAGTTTTTGCACCATTTCAATGTGTTTATTGGTGTTTATACCCCATACGTTCTAAAAATGATTATAGCCTACATACTACTCAGAATAGGAAAGTCTTTTTCAAATAATCTAAAATCGAATTTATTGGAATAAACGAAATCTTCAATAATAACAATGTCTTGGTTATGTTAAGAAATTTTGTCAAATATCAAATAAAATCAATATCTCCTCATGCCTTTGCTCATGCGTCAAATTTTTATCCGACAAATAAAGCACTATTTGGCAGTTCGGACGCCAGATAGGATATCTGGGAGATAAGTTTAATTTATCTAATAGATACTGTTATCTATAGGTGAAGATACGCGTTTTTCTGCTATCCGTCAAATAAAATATATCTGGCAGATTATAACACGCTATCCGTACGTGAAAACACCGGGGGTTAATATACTAAAATTTAAATATAGGGAAATTAAAATAACTTTGATTGCATATCATAATACGACCACCAGCAAACTCCATAAGGACGACGCATGGTGTCATTGATGACGTGCAACGAAAGTTGTTTTAATTTCCCTTATAGAACTGTAAAAAAGGGAATGAAAAAGAAAAAAGAATTTAACAATATATTTTTATTAAATCACTTGTTCCGTAAGCACGTTGTGGATAGCGAATGCGGTGCAGTATTTAATTCTTATCTTAATTCCCTGCCAATCGTGCTTCTTATTTATTAAGTATTCCGCCTGTGAACATACCGTAAACTGCCTAAGGATTTATTCAACCAACGGGCAGTGGCAATAAATATTCAGAAGGCGATTCGTACTGAAGTATCTCAATAGTTTTAATTGAAACAAATCGACTTATTTATTAGTTAACTAAGCATAAAAAAGATTCATGTACCGGGTGGCAAACTAAGAATGGACGCCGGCTATATCTCAGAAGCTTCTTATCGTATACCTTTGGGAAAAAAATTGTAATAAGTAAATCGACCAAGAAAAATCGCTGGAAATTATTTTCAAGTTCGGAAAATGTCCACTAGGGGGCGCATCTATGAAGACCAAACAGAAAACAGGATTTTTCTCAAAAATAGGCAGGTGAAGAGGTATTATAAATATTGCTGTCGTAATCAATGGGAAATTTGTAATTTTTTTGATATAGCGTATATTTTGCTCTATCTCATAAAATAAAGTGGTCGGGGATACTTACACTTGCTTTTATTAAAATAAGGATAACTCTGGTTTGGGTTGTCCGTTTTAAACAAACTAGGGCACGCTTAAAAGAGATTTTCTTTCTGAATAATCTCCAGTAAATATATTGTTTCCATATATTTTTTCGCTGTTTGCCATCAGAACAGATATTGCGCTTTTACATAAAAAAATTAAATAGCAGGTTATCATTATTTTTGCACAGTTAAACAGAGCACAAAATTTTCAAGATAACAGCGCAAACCGTTACTTTTTATCTTCTCTCTCACGGGCGATGATCAAATCATTTTAGGCTGCCGCATAGATTTATAAGGTCTAAAAATTATAGCAGCAGGCTAGGAAACAAAAAGACGTAAATTGGTTGTGTCAAAATATCATAATGTTTTAGTTTAGTTTTCATACATCTGAATTTCGGACGTATTCCGAGAAAAAAATGACGTCATAAATGTATAAACGTGTTTATGTAACATTATCGTTCATCCCCATACATTTTTGTATATTTCTTGGTCAATTTTATTGAAATAATTGTCACATTCAAATTTCCGAAAGGTCGGGCAATCAATAATTTTATTTAAATGTTTATTATTCGTATTTTATTATTAAATTTATTTTTTATGCTAACGTCGGTTTATTTTCATGCTAACGTCAATTAGTTATTAATCCAAGTTCGACCTTAATTTTACTTGTTTTTGATATTTACCGGTTGTTTGCGTTATTTTTTTATTATTAAGTTTACGATCTTCGTGTCACTTTTCATATAGCACCGAAGGTGCGAATCTTATCAATATGCACTACTGGTCTAAATCTGCACTTGACGCGAGTAGTTCAGGACCAAGACCGTTGGTCGGTAAATGTTTGAACAGGAATTTTAAGACGGCGAATGATTGGACTTTTTGAATCATCTGAATGGAATGAACTATTCACAATTTCTAAGAGAGGAATTGGCAATTTTGTTAGAGGATCCACCATGACGAAATTGCATTTGTTGTCATTTCAGTATGGCGGTTCAGTTGGTGAGGTTGTGCAGCTTATTTCGCTACGAATGTGTGGGGCTTCTTGGTTACTACTTACTATAGTAGATAAAAACGCTGGAGCGGCATATTTCCATTACATATGATATTTTGGAAATTTCGTGCTCTATTTAACTGTGCTAAAAGAAACATAACCTTCTATTTATTTTTTATGCAAAAACGTAATATCTGTTATGATGCTAATCAGCGTCCTCTAGCTACCAGGAAAAAATCTATGGATACTAAATTTATACTGGAGATTATTAAGAAAGAAAAGCTCTTTTATAATGAGCCCTAATTTGTTTAAATCGGACAACCTAAACCAGAGTTATCCTTATTTTAATAAAAACAAGTTAATTACCCGCATTAAATGAAAATTATTATCATTCGCCACTCGTTTCACTCACAGTTTCACAAGGTACGAAGCGACAGTCAAAATCGTCTTCGTTGAGTTCTTACCAACTGAATTTTGTACGGGTGGACCTTGTGTTTTCTTAATATCCTTTGGATACTACAGATTTTGCGATTCACGCTGGCTAATTTTGCATTGGCTAATTTTCTTGTACTCAGCGTACTATCCATGGCAACTTGGCCAAATACGAATACCTCCATAACTTCATATACTACAGGATTTCCCTCTGCCTACTTTTATTCATTAGACGGAACCAAGGTTTCGCATGAGGTACTAACTCATGAACAATTTTGCCATAAACAGAGCTGTGATAAGTGTTACACCGATGTACTTAAATAATAGAATTATTAAGTAATTGAAATTCCAAATCTACTTACAATATTAAATTATAAGTATTTTTTTTTTTTTTTTTTATGTTATTTTACTTAAAACCAATTATTCAAGTATAAGTAGTAAGTACATACCTTAAAAATACTTAAAGTAAATTCAATATACTGAAGTAGTTCTAAGTACTGAAAATATATTAAAAATACTTAAGTACTTTTAAAGATTCAGTATTTTGAAATTTCAAGTACTTAACTCAAGTTTTTAGTATACACGTCAGCCAAACAAATAGTTTTGAGTGAAAGCAGTGTCAGCTTCATTTCGAAGACATTAAAATTTTTACTTTGACTTATATACCACTACCACTCATACCCGAACCAGTAGAATCATTGTTTGTTGCTCATATACGAGACGACATACATATGTTACCTTACTACCTACCTACTAATAAAAAATAAAAAACTCATTTTTATTCACATTTTTATTCATCGAAATAAGTAAAACAAACATATTATTATATAGATAGGTAACAAATCCTATACATAACACATGACATGAGAAAATGAGTATGGCAATAACACACAATGTCTTTGAAGACTAACATTATTTTAAAGTAGGTATAGGTACCTAACCCAAATACATATTATTATAATTAAAATTAGGATATTTTAAGATACTTTGAACAAAAAACAACAAAACAAAATAAATATCTAAATAATAAAAACAAAATACATTTTATCAGGATTAAAATTTGGATCATATAGGATATTTTGAAAAAAAAAACAAAAAAATAAATAACTAAATATTTTTTCTAGAATACGTGTTTGTTACTTTTGAGTAGTACCAACTTTTCAAAATTGGTGTCACTTAACGCATGGCGTCTAGGAGCATTAATAATTTCGGCGAAAGAGAATAATCGTTCCACGGGGGCAGATGACGGTAAAATACAGTTATACTTAATAAATAACTGTTTAACAATATTGTATTCATTTAGCATTAACAAGGTGGTCCTTTTATCATTCAGATATTTGAGAAATTCAAATTCAAACTGGTTGTGAAAAGTATCAGTAGACTGGAGCTTTATCGCCGCATCGGAAGAAGTATTAACCTGGTTTTCATCATTAAAATCAAAAAACGCATCTTCGAGTTCTTCTTGGGCTGTCAAGTCCGACTCAAATGATACTTTAAACGCCAAAGCACTACTCGATATCCAAGATTGAATATCTTTTGCTGTTACTTGAATATCAGTATCTTTGAATGCACTCAACCATCTCATTTTAAATCTAGGATTGGTTACTGCTGCTATAATGGCTATCTTGGATTGCAAGGTAAAAACATGATGGAATCGTTCACGAATAGAGTTCAAAATATAATCCAAGGACTTAGATAGCTGTGCGATTGTACCAGACAATTTAATTTTCTCAAGTTTTGTGTGCATTGATATAATACTGGGAAGAAAATATCCATAATATGTATTTTGTTCGCCTTGCAGAAAGTCAAGAGTCTCTGCAAGAGGTTTCATAATTGTTGTATATTCTGTCAAAAATAATATTTCACTTTCAGTAAAACTTGGCAGCAAAAGTGCATCGCAAAGTTCTGGCATCTTTTCTTTTAAAGACAAAATTTTTGTTACCGCATCATAAGTGGAATTCCATCTAGTTACACCGGGGTAACTTAGACTGCAACCTAAAATCTTTTGCATTATTTCTGCTGATTTTGGTCTCCGTGCTTTATTCCACAAATTAGAACACTTGTTGAAAACTAAACAGTTTTTGCTTCTAAGTTGATGTGATGATTTTAATGAATTATTATAATCCGTTGTAGCAATTAAATTAATTGTGTGTGAAGCACACCGTAAATGTTCCGGCAAAAATTGTCTAGTTTGTGAAAATGATTTCTCTGAGTCAGTTGACTCAATTATGCTTTCAAACTCTGGCAAAGATTCTTCGGTCTCCCCCTCTTGAGTTTGATCATCATTACCATCAACATTATGTTGTGAATCAAGTATATGTATTCCGAATTCTTTAAAACATTTAACAAAATTTGACCCGTTATCGGTAACAGTGGCTAAAATTTTTGTATTATCCAAATTATAGCCTCTGTGAATTTCATCCAACAGTTCCCCGATTTTGTCGAAAGAATGAGTGCCTTCAAATCTACGACATGCTAAAGCGACGGATTGCCTTGATAAATCTTGGTCTATCCAGTGGCATGTAACGCCTAAAAAACTTCTCTTTTTGGAGGACCAAATGTCAGCTGTTGTGCAGACATAGTTACAAATAGATAATTGCCCTATTATTTTATTAATCATTTCTTTGTAATGACCATCAATTTTCTGAATAGCAGCAAATCTGTTCATAACTTTAACGTCCATTCCCTCAAAAATTCTTACGAAACTTTCATGCGATACCAAAGAAATTGGAGACATAGTTTCCACAATGAAACGAACTATTCTTTCATCAAACGTTTTTTGGGTAATTTTAGTTTGCCTAAATGAAATCTGCCCTTGTTTAAGTGGTACCTTAGATTTACTTAATGAAACTGTTGTAGAGGATGATGACGCGGACTCTATACCTTCAGCATAATTTCGTTTCTTGCCTTCGTTAATTCGTTTCTTTTTTTGTTTGTACGCATTGTACTCGTTGTTTTGTTCCGGATGCTTGTTTTTCATATGTTTTAAGAAATTCGTTGTTATCAATAGAGAACCTTTAATTATTTTTCTTTTTGGTAAACACATTTTACATTCGGCTTGAATGTGGTTAGCATCCGTTACCTAGAAGAAAAAAAATTGGTATTAAAAAAATAATCAGCGCGATGCCGAAAGTTAATTGGGTGCTTTGAGAGATTGAGATTTTCGAGACAAATCAATAAACAAACATTCAATTCATCTCTATGTCTACTATGTTATTGAGATTGAGACATTATTGAAAACTAAGGCTAACGTATTCGTAAAAAAATACCCTCGAAAATACCCCAAAGTGAGAAAAGAACTAATGTGTAGTGTAATTGTGTAAATTCTAATCACATAAACGTTAAAATTACCAACACCCTAGAATCCAAATAAAAATATTTACCTTTCCAGCAACTTCATAGAATTTTCCATCTAAAAGAGGGTTGCTTTGTATTTTTTCGAGAAGCAAATTATTTTGACCATCTCTAAACTGCTCTGGTTTTTGATTTTGACTTGGTTCATTTTGTAAAATTTGGCTTAGGGTTTTATTCCTTACTCCAAAATAATCAGGCAACACCTTTTTCTTTGTTGTCTTGGGGGTATAATTTGAGTCATCGTCCTCGTCTTCTGATATTTGGACCGGGAACGGGTCCGGCCGATCCGAGTCCTCTGGCGAAGACGAATTCTCTTCAAATAAATCATGCTCAACTTCCATGATTTCTATCATTATAAAATATAAATATTAGTATTATTTTTCATTATACACGTTTTTGTTATTATAGAAGATTTTTAAAAAATTTCTTCATATAACATCGTTATTCTGATCAAATAAAACAATAATACGGCTTACGCGGCTTCAAAAAATTTTTATTAAAAAATTTTTACTAGCGGACAGTGCGGCGCAGACCCGGCCTGCGCCGGTACCGGTAGAGTGAATTAGCATACCTTTAACATAGGCCTGCACCCAATGTTATTAATTAAACAGGTTGCCTCGTAACTTTGGACCAATCACAGCAGTTGACGCGATTACGTCAGCTACGGGGATTTTTAAATTATCTATTAACAAAAGGATTAATAATAATAAAAATTACACAAGTTAAATTGTTCTTCTATAAAATCTTTATTTATTTTTCTCTAATTTTGCTGATATTTGACATTTTTAAGCAATACTCATATTGGAAAAAAAATAGTTTTACCTTTTTACTACTGTTACTGTTAAAATATCGAAACCTAGTTGAAATAATTTATTATAAATATACATCACTCAGAAAAAACTATTCTGAACATTACAGGCTGTTATAGGTAGAAATTATCTCTATTTCTAAGGAAAATTTGATAAATAATTTTAAAAAACTATCTAGTTCATCAATTATAATACGTTAAGTACACTAAAACTAAAAAAAATATATTATGTATTATGTCCACTAAAACTGACCTATCAAATGCACTTAATACACGGAAAACTTTAAGAAAACAATGTAAAATTATTTGTAAACTGCTGAGTACCACACGATGACGCGCAATATGGCGACAAATGTCAAGTTACGAGGCAACCTGTTTAATTTAATAACCTCGGCCTGAACCCAACAAAAAAATATAGTAATCATATTATTTCACTTACCTACTCGTATCTAAATTGTTCCAGGTATTAGTGAACTACAACTCCGACACAGGTTTAGTTGAGTTTTAGAGGGTTGGCTCTGCTGTAGGGCAATTTGCAGCCAGCCGACACGTTACTATCGTATGTGGCAAAGATTTGACTTGTTTGAGCGTGTTTACTGTCCAGTTAATATGGCATGGAATGGCGTTGCAGTATTTTTGATAAAATACTTAAAGTAAATTTAGATACTTAAAGTAATTTCAAAAGTACTTTAAGTATTTTCCATTTAAGTACTTACTGCTAAAAATACTTAAGTATTTTAAGAAAGAACTTTAAGTAGATTTAGCTTTTCCAGTACATTTTTCAAGTAAAAAGTAATACTTAAAACAAAATCGTAAATTTAAGTACAAGTACAAGTACTTTTTTGCAAAAGTAATAAGTAAATTGCCAAAAGTATCGTTAGTTTATAAATACTATAAGTAAAATACTTAAAGTACAAAAAATACTGATTATTTATTTCAAGTACTTTTTGTACTCAGTACATCAGCTCTGTTAGTAAACAAAGTGCTCGTTACATAATCAAAAAATTAAAGACATACCATGAGAGGATGAAATATAATTTGCAATATTAATGGTATACTTTTTTAATCAACTAGTGATTATGTTTTATGAACATCTAAAATTATAATAATATACCTTTAAAAAATGGCGTTCTAGCCGAAATAGCTCCAATTATGCCCCACTAGCAAAACCGGTGATAAAACTATGTTCGCTACCGTAGAACTCATAATTTTTAACAACTGGAATAATAAATTATAATACAAGTTAGACCTTCTGAAGATATCAAAATATTTACCTTTTTATTTTTTTGTTTAGAATTTCCACAAATTATACTTTCTAACACTTAGAATAATTATATACTATTTTTTTCGTTTACTCGCCATTTAAACCCGTGTATTTGTATGTGTTCGTTATTTATGATATTCTCGGGCGGTGGCAGCACCGGCGGAGAATGCACCAAGCCTATAACATTTGTATGTACAACTTTTGATTTTTAAATGGCAACATCGGTATTTTTTTACTTTATTCAATAGAAAGATACTCTGAATAGAATGACATATCACATGTTAAGTTTTAATATTCCGGCTAACAAAAATCGTATTTTAAATTTCAATCTAGAGTACTATGGCTGTGTTAAAAACACTAATTTTTTACCAATGAGTCTTGGAAAAATAAATTTGTTTAACAAGAGTAGCTCATTAGCATATTTGGAAAAGGCATTTTTATACAAATAATTTGGTCCCTCGCACTTGATATTTTGAATAAAATTGTTACGAATCGCATGTTGCCTGTTATGTCATAAATTAATGTACTAAATCTAATTTTTTTTATCCGAAAAAATAAAAAAGTTATAGGGGTGAGCCACTTTTGAGAAGCCATATATAGTATATATATA
>NW_022146621.1:0-31254 GCF_002938485.1 Sitophilus oryzae | reverse complement strand
CATTTAAATAAAATTGAGAAACCAGTAAATCTAATGGAGCGTTCGATATTTAGTGCTCGTTATTGTTTTGTGGAAAAACTTAGTCGGGATGGTATACTCTCTCCACCATCTGTAGCTGTTATTGACTCCTGGTTTCATTGGATTACAACCAAAATGAACGTTGATGTTGACCTAATAGTTTATTTAAGAACATCTCCAGAAGTAGTTTATGAGAGGATTTTAAAAAGAAACCGGCCAGAAGAAATTTCTATATCGTTAGATTATATCAAATCATTGCATGAATTGCACGAAGACTGGTTATATCATAAGAGATTACACAAATGCCCAGCTCCTGTTTTAATTGTTGATGCAGATTTGGATAAAACTAAGATTAAAAAAGAGTATCAGAGGTGGGAACCAAATATTTTGAATAAAAAATTTGGTGCTCATATTTAATAATCCAAAATATTCTTATAAAAAAGCATTTACATTTTGAAATAAAATAGCATTTACACAAAGATTTACACTGATCTGTGAAGTATGATATACTACATGTAAATAATATAGATATAGTCTGTCCAACGAGAGGACCCATAATATAGTGACAGTTCTCTCATTTAAATTTACAGATAAGTGTATTTTATATAATTTTTTGGATGTTGTCTGTTGAAATCTTCCTCTTTGGACAAACTGTACCTAAGCATAGATCAATGACTTGACTTTCCTAATGATTTAAAACAGAAAAACTAGATGTAAAACATAAATAATCTTATATTTTACATCTATTATTTATATTGTTTAAATTATATATATTCATATTGTTATTTAAAGCTGTCACGTTAGAAATTGACAGGTGTCAGAATTTTTCAAATAAATTAATTCCAGGCGAGGTGTTAAACTGAATAGGTTGTATCACTCTTCCCCTTGTAGAATGTTTAGGAGGGGGGTTAATCATCGCGACCCTACAGATCTATCGTGTGTTCCCCTTTCTTGAGTTATAACTCATCATATAGTCTCAGGGCTTTGAGAAAAGCCAGTATCTGAGATGGCTCCACAGAGGCCAGTTCTCCGTCTTTGGTATCAGCCTCTTCCCCTCAATTCAATCCTCGCCATTATGGTTGTGACGTCACCCGGCTACCTGCACAAGTGTCTAGGTACACCCCAACTTTTTACAGCGGTTGGTAATAGCAATCAAAAGACGCCTACGGCGTTGGTTAATCTCTGGAGTATTTTTTTTTTGTTTAGATTGCACGCGAAATACCCGACCCACAATCGAGAATACGCTTTCGCAAAGCTTTCCGGCATGTATTGTTGGGGTGTACCTAGACACTTGTGCGACCTGCTATTATATCCTTTTATACCGATTCGTATATCAAGCCAAAATCCATTGCTCTCTCTTCTATGCCTTTTAGGCCTGGTTGTATATACTCGGTTCAGAGTGAGTTCGCAGGTTTAAACCATGTTCAAAATTTTAATACGTTGCTCAATGACTATTTATCGTTGAACTGGGTTCAAAAATTAGGTATTTTACTATTGAAATTGATCAAGCCCTTTTGGAGGATTAAACTGGGCCTTTTAAGTTTATATTAGAAGAAAAATATACCTTTCTAAATAGAATTTCCGGGTTCAGTGTTTTTCAAGCTGACGCAAAGCACGCGGCTTTTTAACTGAAAATCATAACAATTCGCGATCGTTAATTTCACAAGTTCTTATTTTGACCTGCAACGACCACCAACTATATAACCGGCATCGCCGATCACCGAGCGGCAGATTATCGAGAGTCTATAATTTTTTGTTGTTTCATAACAAAAACCAAAGACCGTGTTTATATTTAAATAAACACACATTTTTAAACAACTGTTAATTTTTAATCTTTGAGACCACTATGGAAATAGAAGTGGAACAGAATAATTTAGAATTAATGCTGCAAACTGGGCAAAGTTCCCTTGGAAGTAGTAAAAATAAAATTTACTTATACCTATGGCATTCATAAATTCAGAGCCAAATTTTACTTCGGGGTATGTAATAAACAGGCAAGGTCGCTAAACTGAATAAGTTGCCTCACGTCTTCGCCCCCTTATCAGTTCCCGCTATTGTGGTTGTGACGTCACCCAGTGGTTGTGATGTCGCAACTAGTGATGGGTTGTTATTTAACTATCTGTTATTTTATAACAATTATTTAGAAATAACATAACGCAACCGTTACTACTTCTAAAAAATAACAGATATAAAATAACGACACGTAGAGATCGGCCGCTCGTGAAACGAAAAACGAAGTCGGCGCTCTGCACCGCCCCGAAATTCTATGCTGCTCTAAGCAATTCCAAAAAACAACTACTATGGATGGAAAACATGTTATTTCGTCAACCATACAGGCGACGAGACAACGGACAACGGAGTGAGGAATGCGCTACGGCGAACGTAGCTGCTTCGGTCGATCCCGTCTACGGTCGTATTGGGCTTACAACAGCTTAAAAATAATAGGATATAAAAGAAGCAGGTTTTTTGAAACAGTTGCGGGCATAACGCCTGGCGGTCGAGATAACAGGAGTGGGAAAGGAAGGCTGCTGCATCGGTCGATTGTCGATGGAGGCTCGCAACGGGTTGGAGAAGCAGTCATTTTAGATACGTTGTTTTTCAACCTGTTACGAGTATAACAGGGTGGCGGTCGAGATAATCGGAGTGGGAAAGGAACGCTGCTCCATCGGTCGATTGTCGATGGAAGTTCGAAACAGGTTGGAGAATAACGCATCAGTTGTTTTAGATATATTGTTTTTCAACCTGTTACGAGCATAACGGGCGGAGGTCGAGATATTATGGCGCTGTATGTTTCAGTACGTTATTAAGTTTCAATATTTAGGTATTTATTTATTCTGAAAAATTTTCAGAATAATATTTTAAGATTTTTTAAAAATGTATACAGGGTGTTTTGAAAAATCTGGTCATTGATTAATCACGATCCTGCTTAAAGCCCTTGACGTAAAAAGCTGATTTTTGGAAAACGGATTGACTTTAGGGTGTAGAGGTTCGATAAGAAGGGATTTTTCGAAACTCGAATTCAAAGGGGGTGAAACCACCCTCAAATATTAGAATATTTTTTATTTAAAAACCGGTGAGTTTTCCGGAAAAACTCTTAAACACGTATATTTTATTTCGTTGTTTTACATATTTTAAGATTTTTTAAAAATATATACAGGGTGTTTCATAAAATGTGACCATTGAGTAATCACGATTCTGCTTAAACTGCTTGACGTTTAAAGCTGATTTTTGGCAAACGGATTGACTGTGGGGTTGAGGTTCGATAAGGAGGGGTTTCTCGAATCTTAAATTCCAAGAGGGTGAAAACGCCCCTCAAATATTACAATATTTGTTATTTAAAAAACGGTTAGTCTTTCGGGAAAACGCTTGGACACGCATAATTTATTTTGTTTTTTTACATATTTTGAAATTTTTTAAAAAATAATACAGGGTGTTCCAAAAAGTTGAGTAATTGATTAACCACGATTCTGCTTAAACTGCTCGACGTTTAAAGCTTATTTTTGGCAAATGTGAGAAAATTTTATCCAGTTTGTATGTCAATAGAAATTCTTGCTTTGCTTTATCATCACCATTACAAATTATTAATTCGACGCGAACGAAGTCGCGGGTACACGCTAGTTTAAGTGTAAAATTAATTCGAACTCTAGTGTATAGTTGGTTTACTTATGAAGAATATACTACACATTTTCTTATATTGCTATTTTTTGACCACAAATGGTAAAATTATAACTAAGAGCTTCTTGCCCGTCGAGTGAGATGCACCCTGTACACTGCTACGCAATTCAGGATCTACGCCGATCGAGGGGCAAGGCGTAGGTAGATCGGAATGTATACGTATAGACGAGTGGCGGAATTTTGGCTTTTTTATATCGCAATTTGTAAACAGCGCTTATTTGTAAACAACGACCGTTTTTAGAGAGGTATTTTAGATAACAATCGATATTTAGAAATGCTTTTACACCCTGGAAATACTACCACCGAGCATGTCATTGTTGCAACTTGCAACTGCGTTAATACGCCTGGCGGTGACCGCCTCATACTCTTTCAGAATTTAGCAATAAAATAAAGAAACATGTTATTTTTAAGCTGTTTTTTATAAATAACTATAACAGTTTCAACTGTTATCTAAAAATAACAGTTTTGCCCATCACTAGTCGCAACCTTGTCGCAACACAGCGCGACGCCCAGTTCGGGTTATTTTTACTTAATTTTTTTTACCCGAAACAGCGTTACATCCCACAAACATCGTACCTGAGAAGTTTATAGTTTCAATAACTACACTAGCAAAAACCAAAATACTTAGATATTATTATTATTATCGCATAGCAACGATTCAGTGGCGGCTCGTGACCCGTGTCACTGGGTAGGCGACAAAATTAATTTTAGTTGTGTCTATTTGCCCCCCCTTAAATTTACATAATACCGTAACCCAGTTTGTAAATATATGTTATCTCTGGGTTAAAAACATAGCTCAAGAATATTTAGGACAAAACTAAAGCAAAAATAACAGCATTCAACGTAATGACATAATGATTGACATAATGTACAAGTATATGATTTTTTATCTATTACTATGGAGTACATCATAGAATTTTATTTTATTTTTATTTATTTACGCAAACTTAAAAATTGGTAGTATTGAGAGAAAGAATAATTATGTTTTATATATTAAACTGAGTCGGTCTCTTAATAAAGAAAAGTTATTTATTATTATATCAGTAAAATCATCAGATTGTTGAAAAGCCGTGAAAAGATCTTTTTAGATTGAAAGTAAGGCAAGTGACGATAAACGTTTATTTTTCATGGAATTTCTACTATAAATTTTAAGGCATTTCAAACATGAAAAATGTCTCTCAACCCAAATACTAGTAAATGGTGTAGTAACAAACAAAACAAACAATTTGCAAGCCTCTGGAAATATATTTCTAGGATTATTCTTCTTAAATTATTTTATAATCGAAATTATCATATCTATTATTAATACCTGCAATTTATTCATTAATTTACGTTGGTTAATAACATTTTTTGTTTGTTAAATCACTATTAAATGCTTTGGAAATGTATCAATATAACAAATTTGTTAAATCAGATGTTAAATGCGTTGGAAATTTTTTATAGGATTCTTTAAATATCGGATCCGCAAGAGATAAATAAAAATAATTAAGACACACGAGTACCTATCTGCAAACCATATTTCTAAATGTATAACAATGTTATCTAATATTTCATAAAATAAAATTCGCAAAGATATATTTGACTTAGCCGCTTTTATTAACATATCGAATTGAAATAGCACACTGAGACTTTTCTGTAATATCTGTTGTATCGTCTTCTTGCACCGAATAAAATAACGCGCTTATTTATTTCGGATACTTTTATTTCTGTGGCGTGTTCTGAAATACAACCGGTTAATATAATTTTTAATAATCTCGGACAAGCCCGAAAAATGTTTCCAATTTGCTTTAAATGTTTTTTGAAAACGTTTAAAGCAATTTTTAAAACTTTAATTTTTTAGTATTTTAATTAAATATTATACCGGGTGTTTAAAAAAAAACATGTGCCATATCTGGTGGGGAGATTCTTCATTTAAAATTAAGAATTATTTTTCATATCAACATAGGTCCGATTCTGCTTTGTTTCGCAGCTACCTGGTTGTAAAGTCACAATACTTTTTCGATTTATTATAATTTTCTTCCAAATACTTAAGTTTTGAATAAAATTTTGAGGGTAAAAGTTACTATAAATGCGACATATTTTAAAGCTGAAAAAGTGTCGACATATTCACCATGCAGGGACGTGCTTATGGGTTATCACTGGAATATCTTTCTAATAAAAATATGTACGCCACTGACTTTTTCTTCTCTTGTTAGCGCAACAGTGTAAGCAGTTTACTGCCGATTAAAAGTTGTTTCCTGATATTTTGACGATTTCGGCCTCCTTGATGAGATAAACGCGATTTGATTAATTTGCCTTGTTCTAAGTCTAGCTCCGCGCGCACTGAAGGGGTATCGGCGAGAGCGAGCGGCGCGAGCGGCACGACCGGTCGGAAAGTCGATTGTAGCCGCGCACTGGAGTCGCACGATCGACGGTCGAGAGTACGTCACCAGCATAAATTTGAGCATAGACGAGGAGAAGTTTATTCAAATTTAATCAAATTCATTCGGCATTTCAATTATTTTGTATATTTGTTATAATAATTCAATTCATTTTAATATTATTTAGATCTTAACCAAACACACATTAATATATTTAGATCTTAACAAACCACATAAAATTAGTGAAATAGAGTGGAAGATGGGGATAAAATATACTACATGACTCTTAGGTTAACCGATTTTAACAAATTTGGTATCATTCAAAAGGGTTTAATTTGTTCTTTAAAAACAAAGCTAGATATGAAAAATAGTCAAATAAAACTTCTATTTTTAGTTTTTTAATCTAAATAAGTGTCATTACAACTTTTATTTTAAGTTTTTAAAATCTTTGTTTTAAGTCAGTAGTAAATAAAACGAAACTTGTGTTTACATTTTGTTTAATGATTGACGTTTCGACCAATTTTAATTCGGTCTTCTTCAGAATCTATAATATACGTATAAATGATGTTACGCTACGTTTATGGTAAGAAAAATTATATATTAAACACATTGTTAGTGATAAAATAGTATTGTATATTATAGATTCTGAAGAAGACCGAATTAAAATTGGTCGAAACGTCAATCATTAAACAAAATGTAAACAAAAGTTTCGTTTTATTCACTACTGACTTAAAACCAAGATTTTAAAACCTTAAAATATAATAAAAAATTCAAAGAAAATTAAAAAAAGAAAAATATATAGTTTTTTATTTTATAGTACCGTATGATCGAAAAGAAACGGCATCAGCGATGGCCATGAAATGAAGGTCGGTGTAATTTTATATGTAAATTTATATGGGAAATGTCATCAATCGTCATTTCCAATCCAACTGGACGCCGTTTTTTATCATACGGTAGATATATGTACAAATATTTTATTTAAACATAAATATTATTTTCTCTATTTGTACCTTGTACGGAGCGATCAACATAGTAACATTATTTATCAGCTGTTATTACTAACGTCAAAACAAACCAAAAATTAAATATTATGATAAGTTTTTGACGATATTTAAATTCGATTTCTATAATAATCTGAGATAATCAAAACGAGATGAGAAATAAATGGGTTTAATCGGAAGGTTTTCTAATTCTGTTATTGAATAAGTGTATTAAACAATATGGGTTACGTGCTTGTAAGAATTTTTTATAAAAAACCGCATATTAAGTATGATATGGTCTCGTACACTTTCGATTAATAATTCATTGGAAATGTTTAATGTAAAACCGCTCCAATAAAAACAGTCGCTCGGCGTAGACTATTCGTCCCCCTCCCATGCATTCTCTGATTTGGCCTGATGGCGCCGATAGCTCGAATGGCGCCGATAGATCGAAGCGCACCGATCTAATGGGGTGCGCGGACTTACATTTATTTCAATGTAAACTGAAAATTACGTGCCGCTCGCTCGCGCCGAGAACCATTCTGTGCGCGCCCTCCTTAATAGCAACCTTTAAAAAATATTATCATTAACTTGTGAAAGTTTTAAATATAAGTACTCATTGATTCCTCAATCCTCCAATAATTTATTAATTTTATTTTTATTCTAATTTTATTAATTGTTATTAATGAAATTGCGGTTATCTTATCAATAAGGCCGAATTCGACAAAATATCAAGAGATAACTTTTAATTGGCATTAAACGGCCTAGACAATTTTGATATCAAAAGAAAAAAAGTCAGTGGCGCACATGTTTTTTTTTGAAAAATATTCCAGTGATAACCCATACGCAAATATGCATGTCCCTGATGAATTTATCGACACTTTTTTAGCATTAAAATATGTAGCACTTATAGTAACTTTCATCCTCAAAATTTCATTCGAATCACTTTCGGAAGAAAATTATAATAAATAGAAAGATATTAAGACTTTAACACCCTGTAGCTACGAAACAAAGCAGAATCGGGCCTATGTTGATATGAAAAATAAAAAACTCCCTCACATATTTAGATATTCTCTTTGTAGTTGGGCCCATCGTTGTCTATGGTTGGTTCTGCGGGCCCAAGTTATTCCTGCTAATTTCCTCTTATCATAGTCCCATCTCAGGTTTGTTCTACTTCTAGGTCTCTTAATTCCTCGTGGGTACCATGCTGTAATTTTTGTGGTCCATCTGTTGTGAGTCCTTCTTGCCAGGTGTCCCGCCCATTGCCACTTGAGAGATTTGAGGAATCTCCCCACGAGAGATGGAACATGTTTTTAGAAACACCCTGTATAATTCAAGGAGAATGTTTTCAAAAATTTAGAGGGAAAACAAAATACAAAAATAAAAATCAATATGCTTTATTACATCACGAATGATATGCTTGTAACAAGTTATGGGTACTTAATGTTGAGCAATAAATATAAATGAATTTAATATTACCTAAAATTAAAATTCTTAACCTAATTACAAGTTTTAGGTATCGAAGGCTAAATATTCTGCTTGCTTATTTTATAAATACAATATAAAATCAGTTAATCACAGATGCATTATATGTTTTTAACAAAAAGAAACCACAGGAGCTTTGGCAAATTGTATTTTAGTTTATATTCTATTCAAAAACTGACAACAAATATGGACTTATTCTTTTATTGTTAAGAAACATAGAAATTTTAAAAATATATAATAATACCACAAGGAATACTATTTTAAAATAACAAGGGCAAACGTACATACATAGCAAAGGCAGTATAATTCTTAATATAAACATTCAAAAAACACTTAAATCACAAATTTTCAAATAAATAATATCAAGCGTGTATATACAAAATTGGTACTTAAAATTAGTAACAAACAAAATGTTACCTGCTACTCACTCTTTATCAAAAACGAAGACCTGGGTGTATTAGAAACCATCACTTGTGGCTCGTGCAATTTCAAGAATACCATAGCTCTTTAGAAAAAAAAGATTAGGTTAGTTCCAGCCAAAGGTTTAGAATACATATTTTGTAGAAAACTAATTTTTTAAACGATTTCAATATCCAAACGGTCACATACTATTATATGATCAAATAAAATAGTACACTCAAATATCGTAAGTGAATTAATGTTAGTTAAAAAGTGCACACATTGTTAATAAGTATTCTAAAAATGAAACAAACTAATTTCTGAATTAAATGGAGAAAAGAATGGCGGTATATTAGAAACTGCTATTATGAAAGCCAATATGAGATTTAGCCAAAGTATAATTCATAAAAATCAATGACTAAAGAATACAAGGACAAATAGCAACTGTGACCATTCTTCCAAACAGTGCCGTGGCACAAATTTCTCTTAACATAGCCGCTTGAAGCGATATTTATATTTTTGGTAAATGTTTTCACTACGCCTCTGGTGTGTCCTGTAGTATCATACTAATTAATTACGAAAAAAACATATTAAAACGTTAACAAAAGGTACAAATCTAGTATTGACGTATAGCACATATCAAGTACATATAATATTAGAAAAATAATTATCGAATTCAATAAAAAAACGTTAAAAAGGTGTAGTGTACTGTTTATTTCCCTATAAAACGTGACTCCTGGATCTTTCTTATCATTGCGCCTTTTACACTTGAAAGCTGAACAAATCACCATTGTAATAAAGTTTATACAAAGTTCACTACACACAACCAACTATTAAAAATCGCTGAAATTGTCACTGATGACCAGCTGATGATTCATTCGTTATGTCCAAAAATATGGCGTCTAAAGGTCACAAATTTTGCTGCAGCCGTATAGAACGGCCGTATATGGCCGTTATATGTCCTTTATTCTTTAGTGATTGATAAAAATACTAGCCATTTATAGTTTAAAGCAAAAAACACATTATCAGCACAACACAATTGAAAAATAAGTATTGTCACAGTGGCCTTTGAAATAACAAGCGATGGTACTTTTGTCAAATCTACCAAGAAACCTCATTAGAAATTCACAACAAGACTTTAAAAATAATATAGAAAAAAACAATTTTTACGAGTTTTCTAAAACAATTTTGATGGAAAGTTTTTTTGATGCTCAATATTAAATAAAAGGAGAAATAGAGGTCGACTGGCCTAAAATTATCACTAATCGGAATTTCAAAGGCAACTCTGATGCCGTTTAGTTTCAATCATACTTATAAATATTATACAGGGTGTTCCAGGCTGAGCGTACATTACAGGTTTCTAGAGAACCATAATATCTAGATCGGAGATTTTTTGCACATCATTGTTTCACAACGAGATCTATCGATTAAAAATATTTTCAATATGGCGGCACTTCCGGATGTACCGGAAGTTGACAGCAACTTACTTATTTTAAATGGGTGCCCCCATTTTTTATTACATACTTAAATTCTCTGTAAAATTTTATGAATTTTGATATTAAACACTCTATACCTAACATTAACTGTTTTTGAGAAAAAAAAATATTTAAAATTTTTGGATGAAAAAAACCGCCTGTCAAAAATATGTGTATAGCCTAAACGTCAAATTTAGTGATTACACAGCCACTGTGACATAAAGAATAATAATATTCTATTTGAAAAAAATGATTTATGATAATTTTTTAATCGCTCAATTCCATGACACAGCTACCGCCATTATTATATGACATTTGAACAAGTTAATTTTTGAAATAGATAGACAAATGTCTTCTCTTTATGTCACAGTGGCTGTGGCAATCACTAAATTTGACGTTTAGGCTATACACATATTTTCGACAGGCGGTTTTTTTGTCCAAAAATTTTAAATATTTTTTTCTCAAAAACGGCTAATGTTAGGTATAGAGTGTCTAATATCAAAATTCATAAAATTTTACAGATAATTTAAGTATGTAATAAAAAATGTAGGCACCCATTTAAAATAATAAATTTGCTGTCAACATCCTGTATTTCCGAAAGTGCCGCCATATTGAAAATATTTGTAATCGATAGATCTCGTTGTAAAACAATGATGTGCAAAAAATTCGATCTAGATATTGTGGTTCTCTAGAAACTTCTAATGCACGCTCAGCGTGGGACACCCTGTATATCTGGTTGATTTTCCTTTTATGTAATACGTATTACTATAGTTTGTTGATTAAACATTAAGGAAAGAATTGGTATCGTTTTAAAGTCAAAATAATGTGTAGTAGAAAATAGAGACAATTTGTTATGATATGGTAAATGCAATAACAAAATATAAATACAATATTGAAAAAATGATGAGATCCATTAATTAGTTAATAAAAATTAATCTCAAGTAACATGGACCTGGACTCAGTCTATGTCATAAGCTTATACAACTGTCATTCAACGTTACGTCATATATTGTACTACAGATATTATTCACGTGAAAACAGGATGAAATAGATTATGGACATCATACCAGGGGTGGGGGGCATTTCGTAAATTATTCCAAAATTTTGTAGTAACACTCATCCATAACCATAATCACGAAAGTGAAATCACTTTCGTGATTATGGTCTTTTTAATGGATATTGATCAGTGTCAAAATTAAAAGTAGTGTCCTGTCAAGCAAAATTAAAATATTTCTTACTAAACTGTCTATTAGTAAAGCCGGCATGTGTGCCTAAAATTATCAATTAAAACACAACCAAAATTAATAAAGCCAAACATGTCTACTCGAAATTAAAAAAAAAGCCGAACGCGCTCATTACTAAATTTCGGAACGTACTTGACATTTTCTATATCTAAAAAATATGAACTGATCTCAGACATATTCTAAAACGAATATTAGATATATATGAGATAAATAATGATGACGAAACGTTGAATGAATCTTAAAAGACCCGTCATATTATTTCTTATTTTGCCCGCTTCAACATGTTTTGTTCAGATTGAAAAATGTACCATTACTTTTTAATAATAAATAATACCGTTATAATAAAGCTCATTTTTAAATCTATGGTGTTGTGGAAAGTTCTCTAGAAAATGTAGCAAATTTGCTGTGTTCCTGAATGAAATTTGTCATGAAAAGGTTCAAAAATTAATGGCAAATAACGTTACAATATAGGTCTTGTAGATACCGTTTGATAGAATGAAAACAACGCCACAGTATGCATAGATGTACATTTTCCTTAGAGCCGTTATACAGGGTAAATAAATAAGAGCGAAAAAAAATCTTATAAAATCCTTTGTTTTTGGCTTTTTCCCATGTTCATTTTTTATTTTATTTTTGGCTTTTCCCTAAATTATTTCGATAAAAAGTTCCCAATCACCCATCACAATACCCATTTCAATCTCGTGTGTGTACTAGGTAAACATATTTAATAGGAAGTATTAAATTTTAGTGTGTATTTCTAGTGGGATAACTAATAATGTATTTTCTCCTTGATAAATGCTCTTTTGAATTGAAAAACTTCTGAATTGTGCTGTTATAAATGCTCTACAAAAGTTTTTATGATTGGTCGGGTGATAATAAAAGTAATAAAATATTGCAAGTTGAGTAGCTGAGCCTAAAATAGCAATTTTTTTGTAAGGTGATTTTAAGAAAGCCGATACTATTCTGATTTTGGTTCACCCTATATAACCAAATAAGCTCCAATTAAAATGTTATTTCTACGTCTTGTGACGTAGTTTTCGTGCCATCACCGGTAGAGGTACCTATTTCAAAAATAAAAAATTTAACATACTAATTCATAGTATATGGGGTGTTCTAAAATGTCAAATTGTATGTTAGGGCCAATATTTATTTTTTGACCATTAATATTTTTGTATTTTTAAAACATTTATTATAAAAAATATAAAACTCTAACAAATAAACGCTAAAAGGCCTTTTTTAATAAACAAAAAAGGCGTACATCAGTCTTAATATGTATGTGTAAGGTCTGAATAACCATCGTTGAATGTTACGTCACATATCATCGCACTTTCACGTGAAAACCATGAAATAGATCACATATTGATATAGATTATATCATTGCATATTTGTTTCTAGACATTTCACTTTTGAGAGGATGCGATACTACAGGTGTGACGATAACGGGACCAGTTGACAATTTTGATTTTATTTTTGTTGTTATAGGTACATTTCCCCAAAATTTAGTGTTGTTAATCGATAATTGGAGTGTTTTCTATTAAAAAAAAATATGGTGTCGTGTGCTGTACTTAGTGGTAGTAATATTAGAAGAAACTCACTGGAATACCATTTCACAGGTAGCATAATGAATAATGTACAGGGTGGCTCGAATTCGACGCTCATCATTGGGATTTCGGAGACCGTAAGAGATACAGGATCGGTTAAATGGAGGCAAAGTTGCGCAGTTTGATGCTCAATAAAATATTCTGGTGATGGAATTTTCTGTACGAAACGTCGGCAAATATCAAAGTGACTATATATAGTGTTTTAAGAGTGATGAAAAGATTTAATTAAACTGAAAAAAAATCAGGTCCGTATTTAAAAAAATTAAGTTGATGACGGTCGCCTGAAGCCGAAACGTCAGAGTCAATATTTAATCACACAGAGTTATAGAGCAGAAAGAGTGGCCATGAAAATGTGTTTTTCATTTTAAGTTATCTTAACAAATAAAGCCAGGAAACAATAGAAAACAAAATTGAAAATTCCGTTTTATTCGAATATATTCGGAATTTTTCAAAATGCAATACGGGATTTTATTGAGCATCAAATAGCGCAACTTTGGCCTACATTTAATCGATCCTCTATCTCTTACGGTTTCTGAGATCCCAATGATGAGCGTCGAATTCCAGCCACCCTGTACAGGCCAGTAATGAGCTACTACAAAATCATGGATAAATAAATAAAAAAATAGGTTACGAAACACATACGTACATATTGTTTAATGGATTAACGTTAGATTAGATTAGCTCAAGGTAAAATTTAATTCTTATGTTTACTTTTATTATTTGAATTTTACTTAGCCCAGTCCTGACAAATCGTTACAGTTTACCCCGCCCCCTGGTCCCGTTTTTAATTCATAGAAATAGGTATTGTAGCGCCTCCTATCTCTTATTCCTCAATGGTTGACGGTGATACCGATCAGTATCACACAAAATTCAAATCGGTTTGTTACTCAAATGTTACCCGCTTAAAACTGGCATGTAGGCCTAAAATTATAAATTGAAACATAACTAAACTGAATAAAACCCAAACATACCTACTTAAATTAATAAAATATACAGGATGAGTCTTAAATAAGTGCAAATATTTTCAGAGCTGGTAGATCTCGATAAAAGAAACATATTTTCTCTTTGCCATTTTTCAAATAGGTCGAAAATAACTCGAGTTATTTAAGTTTGAAAATTAAAAAAAAAATGTTTTTTTTTGGAAAAATTTTGAGAGCCACCGGATTTTTTCTGTATTTGCATCCCTTTTAGTGCTGTAACCATAGAGTAAATCTGTAACTATGGTAATAGGTATCAGAGATTAAGAGATTATACCGTGGGAAAATTTGCGGTGAACAGGCAGTTCTAAAGTTTTGAAAAATATACAGGGAAATTTAAAAGAAAAGGCTCGATTTTCAATATCTTTTTTTTGCGAAAAAAAACCTCATAGATGTGTTCCTGGGGTCGAAATATACCACCCCTGAAAATATTTGCACTTATTTAAGACTCACTCTGTATATTCATAATTTTTCGGAACGCCCCTGAAATTTCCTAAACAATATGAACTGATCTTGGACACACCCTAAAACGGATAATAAAAAAATAATGATGACGTAACGTTGAACGATCGTTGTCCAGACTATACGAGTAGCTGCGTGGCGAAATATATTAGTTAAGAAACGATACACAGTTAGTTAAAAACATATAATTCTCAACTAACCGGGCGTACAATTCCCTTCTCACTTTGGCTGTGAACTTATTAACTATGCACAGGGACGAGACGGTGGCGAATAGTATGTTGTAGAGAAGAATTAGTTTAAAATTTCCCAGCCACTCTATACTGCCGAAGTCTCCCAAAAGATCGAAATTTGTTATACCTGAAAAATAAATGTCTCTAGTAAAACTTTTTGCCATTTAAAGAAAACAGTTATAAAGTAAAACTTCTATTTTATGCTAAAAGATACTCTTTCCAGAATCAACGGAAACGATTTTCTTAGTCTGGACTCTGTTCTTTAAAGTTAGGTCTAAAGCTTGATTTTCATGCATCTGTTATCCGACGATACGATATTAACTTTATTGGTGGAATTTAAAGACATGGATTGGTTAGAAAATTACGCAGTTTTTAAATCTATTGCATTTTCATGCCTCCGTTCATCGGATATACGATTTGCTGGTGATTGGTGTCATTTTATATGTTCATTTCCATAACGATTTCGCTGTTTTACTTACGTTTTCGAGAGAGAATTTTGAGAAAGCTTGTTGTTTAATATATCTTTTGCTATGCTCTCCTGAACAGATTGCGGACCGTCCGGCTACCGGTAGACGTTGCGTTCACTACTGCGCATTAGAGATGAGCGATATTTTTGTACCGGCGACTTTTACCGGTGACTTATATGGTCACTGGTAATACCAGGGACCTACTTCTCTGGTGAGCAGCGACCAGCGACCTCGGTCGCTGTTGAAAAACTCGCTTCGGTGAACAGAAAACTATCGACGGTGACTATGATATGGTCGCCGGTCCCTGGTCGCTGCATCGAATCTTGGCGCAAACGGAGCCCAACGGTGAAATGTGCGACAGGCGATATATTGCAAAATGCAGACGAGCCTATTATATGATTTATTTATTTATTATTGATTTATTTTTTATAACTCTCTAATTCTTGGATCTATTATCACAACCTACTATTGGAATCATATAAAATGTAATATATTAGTATAAATTTAATTATCAATTGCAAAATTGTTTAACTAACAAATTTAATTGTATAACTATGTAGTAGTCAGACAACATATTTTTTGCGTAAAATTTTGTATATTTGTGATTGTAAATGAATAAAGATTATTATTATTGTATACGGAACTCGTTCAGATATTGACGCTGAATAAAAAAACATTCTCTGTTTATACCTGGCATTTAATAGAATGTATGTATCTTTCCCTAATTAATTGACAGTGCCTATTGTGCGAGAAACAAGAATATTTGAGCGGCTCTCGTAACGGAATATAAATTTAAAATTAATCTAATACATAAATAGTCATATTAAATATTAAATAAAATTCCCAAAGAAACATAGTATATTTTTTTTACTAGACAAAAAGAAATGGTATCTAAAACGTTATATCTTTGTTTTTTTGGTGAATATAATTTAAATATTATTTTTAGACATGATATTTCGTAATTTATATATTTAAATAATTATAATTGATAAAAGGTCGAATTCGTTCACATTTTTTTCTGTCGCACTTTTATGACAATTACTTCCATTTGTTTCCTTTTTTTTCTTTTTCACAATAATAAACATCGCAACTATTTAATAGACGTACAGCGGCGTATCGATCGAGTTAATTTAACCAGCGACTGAAACAGTGCCTTCGGCGTGAGTCACTGGTCGCTGAGAGAAGTAAGAATTATCCAGTGATCGCTGGTCGCCGCCACACATACGATACGCCCGGTCACCGTCTCGGCTTCTAGCGCAAGCTGCAAACGGAATCGGATGAAGATAAGCGGTATTTTGTATCGGTGAGTCCTGACGACGCCGACGGTCCCGGTGACTGAAGTCGCTGTTAAGAGTAACCAGTGATCGTCTGGTCGCTTTCACCGGTATACCGGTGACTTAAAAGTCGCTGTTAAGCTCAACTCTACTGCGCATCATATCTATTCAACATCTTGTCACTACTGCGCATCCCAACTTCGCTCTGTATTTCAGGAACTAAGGAGGCTAGGATAAATATATGTCTAGCATATTTAGTTTCATAAAAAAGTACCAAATTAATGTGAAAATTGCATCATTGTATCTTTATTCATAAACAAGAAATCCCATAAACCACACGAAAATGGAATCCCTGCACATATGTGATGCGCAGTAGTAAACCGAAGTAGTCTACCGGCAGCCAGACGGCCCGCACTTTGGTCAGGAGCGCAAACACAGGAGAGCATAGCAAAAGATATATTAAAGAATCAGCTTTCTTAAAATTCTCGTTTTCCCGACTTTGCTAGTTCTAGTACTATTATATTTTTATTAAGGTTAGATTAAACTTGTCAAAACGTCCGTTATCGTACGATCTTTCTCCGTTGACGGGCTTGGAGTAAAACAATTACGGATGAAAAAGGGCACGAAAACAAAACCAAACCAATCAGAGCGCCGTCGAACCATCGTATCAAGGGAAACGGACGCATGAAAATCAAGCTTTAGTCTGGAAAGAGTAAAACAGTTTTAGTCAAAAACGTTTTTAATTAAATGTGGTTTCATGTGATACGTCAATGCAAATGGGTTAACGCATACTGATCAGTCGCGAGCTTTAAGACAGGTTAGTTTAGTTTCAGGCTGATCGACGTTGAGCGCTGGATCGTTGTTTTATGATAAAACATTTTTAGCCACGACGCGCGACTCTTCTGTATCTGCTGCTGTGCACATTCAATTGTAAATAAAACATTTTGCTTTTCTTCGAAACAATTTTTTATAAAAGATAAAAAAAAACGTTTTTGACTAAAACAGTTTTACTTTTTCTGAGTGCATCTAGCTTTAGTGGCTGTTTATCTAGCCAACAGAAATCACTAATTGTTTCAAAGACTTTCTTATTCATATAAAAGATATTATTAATTTATATTTTTTTGAGGGGATATTGCTAAAGTGAGTAGTAATATATTTCATATTAAAATATATTCCATAAATTATATTTAGGTTTCCGACCTTACCATGTATACTACAATATTCAGGCAACAAAATCTGAGCAATTTTCTTTTTGAAACAACCGTTGAATTAAAGTAAGACAGATTATAAAGGTTATGAGTTATGAGTATGTCCAAAAAATGTTTTTGTCACGCATCTAATCAAGATTTGGACATGAGGAAGCTGTCCGCGTATGACTGTTAACAGTTTTAACCAAAATGTCATCAAAATGGTGCATTTCTGAAGGAAAAATTGGTTCTAATAAACAGGAAACTGTTGTTACGCTTGAAAAAATAATGCTGACTATTTTTGGGAAAAGATGTCAGAAAGGGAAAACCATTACAGGAGAATACTAGGCATCATAACTTTTTTAAACTGCTAGACCACCCTTCATATTCGCTAGATTTCGCTTCCATCGATTCTCTGAAATCTTTATTCTCTGAAGATACTCTCAGAGAATAAAGATTTTCGTCAACTGAGGAGGTTATCATATTCGTTCACAATTATGTTGCTGAAAATGACACGCCAGCACCTTTCTGCTGCCCAAGTCGAAACCAACTTAAATCAGAGGTCAAGAACCTTACAGACTCCATCTGTAACCTGGAACGGGAATCCTCCAAAGGTTTAAGATACTAGAAGAAATTTCTCAAGACTTAAGTAAGCAAGATTAGTAAAGACATCTCTGGATACAGTAGTACCTCAGTAGATTGAAGCTAAGAAACAACGGCGAAGGCAGATTCTGTGGGGAAACGGGAAAACATCAGAACAACTCATCACTGAGTGCTCCGAGACTACAATCATCCGTACCATAAACCTAAAGGTATGACCGATACTGGAGATGGAGAACTAACCTCTGTAAAATCGTCTCATATAGTGGCTTTTGTCAAAGCCCTAAGACTGTATGAAGAGTTATAGCTTAAGAAAGGGGGACACAATAGATTTATAAGATCGCGGTGATTAACTTCCCCAATACCATACAATCTACATCTACATCTAAGGTGACCATCATGGTGAGATCGGAAATTTTCATAGGACTACCGGCGGCGTGAAGAGAACAGAATAATTGTAAAATTATAATAAAAACTGTAATCTGTTCATGACAATCAACCAATCAACTGTTACAAAATAAGTATGATTTAAACTACTTACCTAGAATTTTTGACAACAGTGGCAACGCTGAACTAATGATCAAAACCAAAGCACAGTTGGCTATCACTAAAGTAAATGAAGTGCTTTTAACGGTGGGTCTCATTTTCTTCACCCACGGTGCGGTGTAGAAACCTATCGATGATGTGGCGATGAAATAGACGATCATGGTGATTTCTAAAGCGGCACCAAACGGTCCTAATTTAGATAATGAACTTACTCCTAACGTGAATTGCTAAAAATAATAATCTCAAATTAATTCAACTCCATAGAAATTTATCATAATAATTAAACATTGGCACTCAAATTCTACATAACTTCCCTTTTAACATTTTTGCTGTAAATTGGTGCAATGACAGTTCTCACTTGACATATATGAAAAATTAATAATACTATATTATTGATCGAGCAATTTATGCTAGCCATTATTCGGGCAATAATGGCTATAAATTGCGAGTTGAATTCTATACTTTGTCCACGGCCATTATAATAATTATGAGGAGTGTTTGAATTTGTATTTTTAATGTTAATCTTACTATTAATTATTGTATTCATGTTTTAGGGGAAAATGTCACTACCTACTTAAAATTTGGCAATTTCAAACGTCAAAATTAACTAAAAGATAATAAAAACGTCAATATCATAAGCTGCTATGCATCGAGAGTCACAGTCATCTCGAACTATTCAATTTTCAAATATATGGGAAGTTTATTATTAGATGTGTTTTACGACATACCTGTATATTAGTACTTTTTTCTACCACCTTTAGTAAAATAAATTTGTTGAAAAATGATAGATCGTACCACCAGCAGCTGACGTTTTGTTGTTTTGTGTAACTAAAGTTGGCAATTTGTGTTTTATTTATCGTTATATATGTATTTGAATTTTATTGATGCTGCTTCAAGTTTTTTGCATATAAAACATACTTCTACCAACTTTAGTGGAGTACAGTTGTTGGAGAACGATAAATTGGAGTACCAGCATCTGACTTTTTGTTGTTTTGTGTAACTAAGTTGGTAATTTGTGTTTTATTTAAAGTTATACATGTATTTGACTTTCATTGATATTATTTCAAGTTCTTTGCATGAAAATATCGTACCAACGTTCTTTAGTCAATCAGGAGATTGATTTTTGTTCTGTTACAGTGGCAACTAAATATACTAATAACACGGATTCGGAAAACGAATTTATGCCTTTAGCAATCCTCCAGTCTAGAAAGTTTTTATAGGCAGACATGTAATGAGCCTTAGACTTTTGTGGTTTGGTAAGCAATCCAAGACTTGCTCATTTGGCCGCCTCTGCTGTCTCTGGTGGGGTACAGGCATAGACAAACAAATAAAAAGAGACTGGCAAATTAAATGGCAAAGAGAGGGACAACGTTCCCGTAGCGCAACTCAGAACGCAAAATGTCGTTCTATTTATGTTGATCTGCGCATTGCGTCTATTGGGCCCACTATCTGATTCTAATATGACAAGAGAGAAAGAAGCAGCCATATAAAACGTAATTTCTTTTGGTGATTTACCTTTTTTTCTAAACTCTCCATTTTATTGACTTATATGGATAGGGAACAAATTCCTTTGTTCCATATAGGTATTTATATTTTGTAACTTATAATTTTAGGTTATACTATTTGTTATTTTATTTGCTGCAGGAACCAGTAGGTATCATCTATTTTTTATATGTATTGGTGCCCCCTTTCTCTGATAGATATGTTAAAGACACCCGGTAAAATAAAAGTAAGTAGTTATATTTATCATCTTATTAAGAAAAAAGTAGAAGTAGTAGTGTCAAAAATATTTCGAACCTCTCTTAACATAACAAATTAATACAATTAATTTTTTTCATTTTTTGGGTAGGTAGTTTATAGCTGGTTTGTTGTTAGCTGGAAACTTTATTAATATACCTATTTAACTTTTGTTTTAGGATTAAAACTGAACTTGAAAATGGTTCATGATTCTCGTATAGTCTAAGAGCTAGCAACGTTTTCGAGAAAGTATTTTAAGATATCTGGCTTTTTGATATATCTTTTACTATGCTCCCTGGAACAGCATACGGCCCGTCTGGCTGCCCATACCCGTTGCGTTTCCTACTGCGCATCGGAAGAATATCATATATTTTTTATTAATTTTAGTCCTATAAATTCTGCTATTGAATATAAATCGAACATGTCTCCATAGCGCACTCTCCACCCGGATTTGAACTATGAATCTTCGGTTCGTGGTCGGAAACTCTACGCACTGCGCTATGGAGACATGTTCGATTTATATTATATACTAGAATTTAAAGGACTAATAAAAATATAGGATCTTCTTTCAATGCGCAGTAGGGAACGCAACATTTACCGGCAGCCAGACGGGCCGCATGCTGTTCTAGAGAGCATAGTAAAAGATGTATCAAGGAGCCAGATGTCTTAAAATACTTGTTTTTCCGACGTTGCTAGCTCTCGTACTATAAAGTCTTCTTGGATATTCACTTGGTTATTGCAATTAGGCAGTTTTTTCGAAAATTAGATTTTTAATGCCCTTAAAAAAAATTGGCCGATCGTTTCAGTCAGTTCTTCTGGATTTAAAATTGGTAGGTGGGTGGAATAAACACTGTTATTTTTTGTTATTATATTATAAAAAGTTTATTTATTTTTATGTATAAATAAATATGTTAATAAAACAGTACAATTTTTGCTTTTTTTTATAATTTCCCTTATAATAGTAGTATTCTTTCGTTCTGAAAGAAACTGCAAATTTTCACTTTGATTTATTCCCTACACCACGTTCCCTTTACGTGGTATAGGGAATAAATCAGTCTAAGTGAAAATTTTCAGTTTCAGAATGAAAGAATACTACTAATAATGGCTAATTTAAATTTTCCGCCAGCCAGAATGTGCGATAATGTCTTACGATACGTTTTATACCTATCTCTTTCTTTTTCATATAAAGCACACATAATAAAGAAAGATAGCAATAAAGACGTACGTCCGCTATGGTCCTGCTAATTGGTTTCAAAATTGTTATTCTGAGTTGCGCTACGGGAACGCGGTCCCACTCTTTACCATGAGATTTGTCAGTCTCTTTTTATTTGTTTGTCTGGGTACAGGGCTCATTATGCACTCTCATAATTCATTTTTTGATTTTAAACGCGTTCTTGATATGCCACTTAATAATCACTACCTAGTTAACATTTGACAATTTTAAACGTCAAAATTAATAAAATGAAAAGATAAGAAAAACGTCAAATCATCCACGCCGCGCATCGGGATGTTGTGAGTGTCACGTTGGCATAGCAACAAATGTAAAGTAAATGCAAAGTGTGATTTATCATAATTCACTGTTATCAGCTGTTTGATATATCTATTACAAATATGGATACCATATTCCTTCAGCTAGAAAGTAGAATATTGATTTATTATTAAGTGGTCGTGGACAAAGTTAGTTATTTGGCACGCTAATTGATTCTGCATAAAGTTGTTTATAATAATTCACAAAAAAATAAATTTTTTAAACTTTCTGTAACTACTGTATATAATAGTGGCTAACTATTTCCAAAAATTTATTAAATTTTCTTGTACATACCTTTGAACTACTTGGCAAAGCCTTGATTCCTATTAACAATGACAGAGTGTTTTGCACAACTAACAAAACAGCAATTATTGTTAAACCTATTAAAAGTAACATGGCTATGGGATATACAACATTTCTTCTGAGCGATGAGGTCTTTCTTTGCTTATCTACAATATATTAATAATAAATAAGAATTAATTTAAACAGTCTATTGAACATTACCAAGAAGAAATCGTTTCTGGGCAATCTCTTTTAACTTCACACTTAAACCGTTCTGTAACTCCCCATTTCTCAAACGCAAGAAACAGTCATCTAACTTATATTCGTCATTATAAATAGGACTGTCATCAACAGCCATTGGCTCTGGACTCAGAAAGAAATGCCCTGAAATAGGCACTTGTTTGAAAAAAAAATCACAAAAATAATTTAACACACCTGTGGATTGGACTTGTTTCAGTCTTCTGTTTAAGCATTCTTCTTCTATAGCATAAGCGAAATAATCTTCATTTATATCGTGTAAAAATTGAGGCTTTATTAAAAAAATTCCGACTACGTCGAATAGACGTACAAAACCTAAGGGGGTGCATACTGAAAAAATAAAAAAACAGCAAAAATAAATTTGAAGTCAAAACCAGAAAATGAACTACAGATGCGATAATTAGTTTAACGATCGTTCAACGTTACGTCATTATTATTTATCTAATACCTGTTTTATGGTGAGTCTGAGATTTCCAGTACATTCAGAATTTAGTAAATGAGGGTGCGTTCCGAAGTTACTGTTTTTAAGTAGGTATGTTTGGCGTATTCATTTTGATTGTGTTTCTATTTTTACTTTAGAATTTTGTTTGACAGCACAATCAAATTTTAATTTTGACACTGATACTAGAAGCAATGAGCAGTGCTTTACACTCAACAGATGCCGCAATGAACGTCTACAATCTATGTGTAAAGGAAATGTACGATAATAGATGGCGTAACACTGAACGATGGTTGTACAGAGTTTTAATTAGCCATGCTTCTGAATTCCATTTATATGATTCGTTTTATTCATTTACATGATTAATTAGTTTAGCGTTGGTGCCAAAATAATGTAATTTAGCTTCATTATACTTTGTAATTAAGTGTTAAAACTCGTTTTCGAGATGTATTAGTGGGAAACATTATATGAGAACTATAACGACGACAGGTGTGGCCAGTATATTGCCAGGCTGTATTTAAGTTTGGCAAATGTTCTATCTTAATTCAATCTTTTAATTTTAAAGGAACTGTATGAACTGTAACAAATGAAGAGTTGAGTATCAAAAATCTTCTTATCCATTTTTGGTAATTTTGAGTTAAAATATTTATACTCTAATATTGGCCGCCTTGCACAATATTCAGTATACTTTTTGTGGCATAAGTCATTCTATCCTGTATAATTCACAAGAAGGCCTATATTACATACATGTTCTAAAACTAATCTTATCCATGCATATATTGTCAGCAAAACTTCCCAAGTAGCATTTTTGAACACATTTTATGCAATGTTTCGAAATAAAAAGCGATTTGTGTTACAAAACATATGTATCAAAAATGTGTTGAAGTAATTTCAGAACTCTTGTGTTTTGACACAAACACCATCATAGTTTCGATACTGTTTCGCAATGTTTCTCAGCAGAGATTTTGCTTCGATTTTGTGTCTAAAAATGTTACTTGGGTTGTCATATCAAAATTACCAAAAATGGACAAGACATGTTTAACTGTTAAACAGTTTGTAAAAAATGAACAAAAACAGTGAAAAAAAATCACTATAGAGTCATTTTTTTTTCAAATTTAAATAACACGTCAGAAACTGCAATCTGTTCAATGAGATGATACATGACAGTCACAATTGTCTGTCATTTTAATTCACAGGTAAATTGCATTTTCTGTCATATTTTGGATGTCGTTAACTTACTACTTAAAGATTTTATGCACATTCCAATGTTTTTAACTAATTGTATAGTAAATTCAGAAAAATCGAGGCATATGTGTAAAATAAATTAAACTTACCTAATAAAATAAGAACTCCTAGAAACGATATGCAGGAGTATAAAAAAGGGAGGTAGGTCCATAAATCTAAAAAACACATGTACATTAGAAAATGTACTAGCATTAAAATAAAAAATCTATGAAAAACAATTCATAAGAGCTCAAACGCACTGACGACCAGGTCGCAGCGACCAGCCAATGGCCAGGCCATTAAATCAAATGATGAAAAAAATAAATCAAGCGGTCTCAGCTTGATTGCTGTGACCAGTAATACCATTAAATCAAATACTGGTCTGGCGACCATACGCACTGACGACCAGGTCGCAGCGCGTTTGAGCTCTAAATCAGAAATTTTAGATAATTATCGATAAAATAATCCCATCCCTACTTGTACCCACCATTAAATTAACAAAATCCGTAAATACCCGAATGCAAACAAAAATTAAACTTACTGAATATGGGTATTAAGCTGGCTTCTTCTTCGTTAAACAAAGCTGAAAGGACATACGTCATGCCCAGTACAACAACAGTTAAAAGAGTTAAAACGACGAACGTTTCGTACACTCTCGCCCAAAGTCTTTTTCTTTGGCCAAAAAATCCCTCAGATTCGGTGAAGAGATAAGCGAACGGTAGCAGTACAAACATGGATAAGTTTGAAAACAAAAATACGTAGTTCCATAGACCTAAAATATTTCCATGATTATTACTTTCAATATTATTAAAATTATTACTTTCAATAATATTACTTTACAAAATATTAGATAATATTTATGTGTTAGTATTAAAACTAATAACGTGGTATAACATAATCAAATAAAACGCAATTTTATGGAAAAAATCCATTCCAAGTATTTTGTTTATAGTTTCAAAGCGATATACTGAAAGATCACTTCATAATCTAATTTTAGCTGTCTAAAGAGTTTTAAATTTTTAATTAAAAAATATTTATATAAACGAGTTTTATTCCTAAAATTTTAGCATTTTATAATTTAACTTTCATTTGGAAATATCGTCACAGAAACAAAAATAAAAAATAATCCAGTAATATTACGATTTAAACCCGACAAAATTCAGAAAGTTTTGAAAATTGGTAGGTATGTTGGGGATAGCATGAGGATTACTAAACCGAAAAGTTCCCACCCCTAAATAGTGTGCGTCATCCCCCAGGACATCGTTTCTACCCCCATTTTGAATTTTTTTTAGATAATCTCGGCAACGGTGCAATTCTTGACAAAAATACCTATATAGGAAATTGTTCTTCATAAAATTCTCTATCAAAAAGATAATTACACTTTTTTTCTAAAGTTAATAATAAAGTGGCAAATAGGGTGCAAATATAAGGGTTGGTTACTGGTACTTGGTTTACTGGTACAAAAACCAGTAACCACTAAATTATACTTAGAATCTTAATATACGTTCTTCTACCCTTATAAAAAGTACTTATTTCCACATCATCCTAGAGGTAAAGTATAAAGGTGTATATATAATAAAGTTGCGGATTGTAAATCTTGAGAACTGTAAATCCTTTTGCAAGTATTACCCTGTTTTTCTCAAGCGTTCCCTGTTTAAAAATTTGATATCTTTGTGAGAGGGAGAAAGTGCAATAAGAAGAACTAGCAGATCAATATCTTGCCCCACTATAACAGTTGTATCGCAATTATTATATTTTTCTATAACAGTTTGAATTATTAATAAATCGGCGTCATCCGCAGCAACAAATACTTCTATACCTTCTTTCCTAAATTTGTTTACTAGTTCTGTGATTAAACGTTCTTAATTAAACAAATTAATTAGGAAGTTCTGCTGAGTTTCAGAGACAACAGTATTCTCGTCAAACATAATTTGAGGACAGCTTCTTTGAAGTAGCCGCCTATGTCGTTCTAGGCTCTTCATGCTGTTTGCATTTTCCATATAACCATCGAACACGACAGTTACTCTATTCCCATAATGTTTTTAATGTAACTAACGTAAGCGTTGTATACAATGTTAAATGTCCCTTTTTTTGGCCATATTACGCGGCGAAGCAAATATCCTCCATTAATGACATACTCGATGTTTTCAAAAATATGGTCTCGTTCTGGAACTTTATTGACAATCTGGTATAAAGCTGCTTTATTAGTTTTCTCATTAGGCCTTTCGCATCGAAAAGAGAAAGAGGTACTGAAGCTAATTCGAAACTAAAGTACTTTTTTTAACTCCAGGCTAGACATCATTGCCATTAATTTTCATTGTATTGCTCAAACTAGATATCGGCTTTTCACGATTTGCACGACGCACTTTTAAACTTTTAAATAAAATCCCATCTTTAACATTTGATAATTAGTGGATTAGGCTACAGGGGATAGCACTTTAAAAAAAACGCATCAAATACTTTACCTCTAGGGTGATGTGGAAATAAGTACAAATCACCCATTTTATAGGGGTGTGAGAGTGCGAGAGAGTGAGAGAAAAACGTATATTAAAATTCTAAGTATAATTTAGTGGTTACTGCTTTTTGTTAGCGTTAAACATTAAACTTTAAATTAGATTGAACTGCAGATAGTGCTAGTCATAACCAACCCTTATATTTGCGCCCTATTTGCCACTTTATTATTAACTTTAGAAAAAAGTGTATATATCTTTTTGATAGAGAATTTTATGAAGAACAATTTTCTATGTAGGTATTTTTGTCGAGAATTGCACTGTTGCCGAGATTATTTAAAAAAACCCAAAATGGGGGTAGAAACGATGTCCTGGGGGATGACGCACACTATTTAGGGGTGGGAACTTTTCAGTTTATTAATATATATGATGTCCTGATTATTTCCACTAATTTTGAAAACTTTATGAATTTTGTCGGATATATCGCAATTTGAGCCATAATATTACTGAACTAAAATTGAAATAACATTTTTTTTCTGAAAAGACCATTGGATTGGAGTTCACGGATGTGAAATGTCTCAGTAGCTCTTTACTTGTAGAATGTAGAATGAGTGGGATGGGGGTTAATCACTGCGACCTTAAAAATCTATTGTGTCCTGGAGTTAACTCATCATACAGTCTATAATCCATCATACTTGAGGATTTTCCTGTTGTAGGGGGAACAGGGTATTTCCCATCCTCCTCAGACAACAGATGTTCTTTCTCCGAAGGTATTCCCCCTCCCACGGTTGGGGTTTGGCCCTCCGTGCCTTTCACAGTCGAGGAGCATGTCTCCGGCCGATGTACCCGTGAGGTGGAAGATGGAGGATCTGTCTCCATTTTCTCCACCTCTTTAACTTGGCCTTTCCTTAGACCTGATACCGGTGTTGTCCCGAAGCTATAATAGAGGATATATCCCTCTTTCTCTATTGCCTCCTTGGAGTTGATGTCAATTCTTAGAGTGAGGATCTGACCATGACTATCCTCCCTCGAGTTGATGACTCGCCAACTTGATGTCCTTACATTGGAGTTCTGAACCTGGATAAGGCTTAATAGGCAGATGTTATCTTTCTCCTTGCTCCTCGGCAGAAAGACCGTGATGGTCGCCCCTTTTGAGATGTTTTCTCCCTTCACTGCATCCAGCCCCGACCCTTGCCAATTCTTAAGCTTAGGTGCCGTTTCCACCAACCAATCCGCCGATATAGCTCTTTATATAAGCATAAAGATCTCCAACCAATAAAAAATTTTACGCCCCCGTTAAGGGATATACCTTAAAATATACTTAAAAAAATGACTTAATTATAAAATCATTTAATTGATAATAAAAATACAGGGTGTCCCACAATTAGTGCGACAAATTGAAAGGGGTTGTAGAAGGCATCAAAACAAGTCATTTGAGCATAGGAACCCACGTCCGAAAATGTGCCGTTTTGGCAGCAGGTGGAGTGAAACGTGGGGTTGCCGGCGCGGCGGCCGTAGCTCCAGCGGTAGTGTGTCGATCTGCGGAGCGGAAGGTACTGGGTTCGATCCCCAGCCAGTACGGTCGCTTTATTTATTTAAATAAAAATATTTATTTATCTAAATAGAGCGACCAACGAGCCGCCATCTCAAGGAAGGCAATGGCAAACCACCTTGAGTATATTTGCCTTATACAGCCTCTCAAATAGTGCCGTTCGGATTCGGTGATAAACTGTAGGTCCCATGTACTTGTGAAACACTGATGACATACATCACAAGTACATGCGAGAGGTAGCCGACGCTCTATATGAGCACTGAGAGTATGGCACTGTAAGAAGAAGGAGTGAAACGTAAAATTCAAGTTGCATTATTTATTCAAAACGTTAACAAAAATTGTTCAAGTGCCGTCCAGGCGTGTGCATTTGTGTCTTCAACAGAACGGACGCACTTTGAGTAGTTTTTGTAAATGTTTTGAATAAATAATGCAATTTGAAATTTACATATCACTCCACCTCCTGCCAAAACGGCACATTTCCGGACATGGGTTCCTATACTCAAATGACTTGTTTTGATGTCCTCTACAACCCCTTTCAGTTTGTCTCACTAATTGTGGGACACGCTGTATATCAACATTTTAAACCGATACCAAATAATCACCCTTGTAGTTACTGTTATTAATTCAAAAAGGAAGTTTACCTAATGACAGCTTATATCAGTCAAGGTTAAACAAAAACAACATATATATTTTAAAACGTATTTAAAGTGTTTGCAAAGCATTTTTCTTTTAGTCTTTTTTAGAATTCGTAAAAAATATATTTATATATACCAGTAACTGACGCAATTAACACTTTTCAAATGTTTACTGGCCTCTAATCTCTTGTTCTGCTATTTATAGATGTTCAAGCAGAAATATTTTTAATTATTACTGATTTAATATCTCACACTTTATCTCTAATTAGTTACTAACTTGACATTGACCGACCATAGGCGCCGACCACTGGCCAATTCAGCCCGAGACATCAAAATATACAAAGTGTCTAAAAAGTTAATGAGTGTTACAAACGAGAACATAGAAAATAAAGTCTGAACAACGAGAAAAAAAGGGGGGTAGTGCAGTAAAACTTTGGATCAAGGAAAATAAAAAAGACAGGGATACAGGCACAGCAAGGCCTTTATCTCTCCGCTAACTGGATCAGAACCGTTCTGCTTTCCAAGTGGAAACCAATTTAAAGCGGAACTCAAGAATCTGAAAGATTCGATCCGTAACCTGGAATGGGAATCCAACAACGGTCTGAGACATTCGAAAAAGTTTCTCAGAATTTACGACCGAGAAAAATCAAAGATTTTCCTTGATTTAAGTAAGAACAATCTTCGGATTTTCACGGGGTTTTTAACAGGACACTGTCTCCTCAACGAACACCTTAGTAGACTGAAGCTAAGAAACAACGGCGAATGCAGATTCTGTAAGGAAAATGGATAAACACCAGGACACCATCACTGAGTGCGCCAAGACAATCGTTCGGGCCATAAACTTTGGCATGGAATTTTTTTTTCCTCAAAAAGTATGCGCGATGGCGATTTTTTACAAGAGACAAAAAATGTAGAAAATACTAGAAGGACCATTTTAAGAAAAAAAATCGGGTTCTGCTAAAATTTATGTAGAGGTGGGGGTAGTTTTCACCCTTCCCGTACTTTTTCTTGATTGTTGTGACAGTCAAATGTTAATGCGCTTAGAAAAACATAGGCACCCCAAATCTCATTCAAATCGGAATATCGGTTCTTAAAATATCTTAAAAGGTGTGTTTGTTTTTTTTAAGGTTTGATGCCGTCTACCGGACAAACGAGGCACTTTTGTATAGAGGTAAAATCAACCACAAAATCCTGCAATAATAAACTTTATTGAAAAAACTAAATTCGAATGTTAACAAGAATCGCGGATTAAAATAACAATAAAAAACAAATAAAATAAGAAACTATTTATTAACGTAAATAGATAACCAACACAACTTTGGGAACGCGTGACTTTTTAAAAGTGAAGTTTGACAAACGCCCGTCGGTTTTAAATTCGCTACCAACACAAATAGTGGCGCCAAATTCAAATTTTTGTGCATTAAGCAAACATCATATGATTAGCGTAGCGAGTCTCTGTAAGCAAAAGCCTCGTCCTGTAGCCACTTGTTCCCAAAGTTGTGGTGATTCAACTATAAAGGCAAAATTAAACCATTTTTGTATGCAAATAGTTTTGAGATTTCATATTAGTATCACTTAACTTACAAATGTCACTTTGAATTTGCTGATGCGTTGTTTTTTAAAAAGCAATGAAACCATATCAAAAGGTGGATTATGATTTGGTCAAGTGCTTTATCTATGTATAGTTAGGCCATATGATAAGGATTTTGGACACACTTCACACTTGTAACTTCTATGCCGTTAAAAGGCCAAGTATTTTATTTTTATTTGTGTCAAGACTGACCATTGATGTTTTAAAACATCGATATTTTTCAATCGATGTTTTATCAGCATCCATAATATTAAGTGATATTATCATCGATGTTAGATGACCAATGTCCAATCACTATTATAGGATGCAATCAAGTAATATCAAGTAGCTTGAAACTGCTTGATATCAAGCCAAGTAATAACGATTGAAAATCAAGTCAAGTCAAGTAGTGAGATTATAAAATACTTGGTTTTTTAAGTCAAGTAGTTTTTAAAAACATTAGGCTACTTGATTTGATGAATCCCTAATCATAATAATAAGAAATCACAGTCCATCAGAATGTCAATAGTTTTACGAATATAAGAAGATTCTATGAAGCAAAAAAAAAAAACTAAATTGCTTCTGACGACGTGGAGATA
>NW_022146620.1:0-2142 GCF_002938485.1 Sitophilus oryzae | reverse complement strand
GTAGCCTTTTGAAAAGTTATTAATGTTGAAAAAAAGAAGAGAAACAATGCATCGACATAATCGTATTTGCCATTCGCTCGGTTTTATTTATGGGGTGTCCCAATAAATCTTGCTTGTTTTATGATTTCAGTTCGATTCTCAAAAATTCGGAACATTGCTAAAAAAAGTAATATTGTAAAGGGTTATAATATGTTTTTTAATTTAATATATCATCAAATGTATCGTTTTTTCAGAAAACTAAACAACGTTATTCACGGTAAATGTGCTAATTAGACATGTATGAAGTATTACTTATGGAAAAAATTTGTAAGGCTTTAAACAATTTTTGATTCTTAAATGACCCTAACTCTCGCTATTTTTTTACTTTATTCGTTAGAAAACGACACTGAATAGAATGACATATCATATTTCAACTTTTGACATTTTCGCATATGGTATATTTGAAATTGTAACATGCGGTTCATAACGACAATTTGACTCGAAATACCAAGTGTGTGATATCAAATTATTTGTAAAAAAATGCTTTTTCCAAATGTGCTATGAGCCACACCCTCGTTCCATTTGAAAAAATTGAGATATGATTAAAAATACGATTTGGGTATCTTTTAACCGGCCAGGACAAGACACGAAAAACATTAGACGATCAAATCTATTTTTCCAAGTTTTCTTGATTAAAAATTAGTGTCAACACAGCCATGGCACTGTCGATTGAAATTTAAAATACGAGTTTTTAAAGCGCAAATGTCAAAAGTTGACGTGTGATATGCCATTCTATTCAAAGTGTCATTTTCTATCGAATAAAGTAAAAAAATACTGAGGGTGCCATTTAAAAATCAAAAGTTGTAGTAATTTTTGGTAAAACAGGAAGTGACCAAAAACAATTAAATGCGTCGATCAATCCTAATTTATGTCATTTACTAACATACCAAATCTGTTTTTTTTTATTTAATAAATAAAACGTACTAAGGGATACGGGAGAGCCACTTTTGAGAAACACCCGATATATGTAAAATCGGAAAAAAGTGAAGTAAAGAAAAAAGTAATGTTTATTAATTTTATGATCGTCATTTGATAATTATTTTTATTTAACTTTCACGTGAACACAACAAACCTTTCATTTTAAACTACTGCATTTAAAATTCTTTACCTTGTTTTGTTGATAGCCCTTTACAACAATCAATTAGTACAAAACAAGACAAAATCTAGGAAAAATTAAACTTGTATCTTCTTTTTTCGATAATTACTTTGTTACAGCAAACGATCTCCAACGAATTTTCCAGCAAGTAACTTTTCAAAGAAACATAATATATTTATTTCTCGATAAATTAATTGCCTGGTATAAATGAAACTCAATAGCCCTTAAAATTTCCCTTACAAGATCACTTTTTCTTTCATTAGTTTAATGAAAACCGTTCAGAGAAAAACCTGCCTTAACCCTATAAAGTTTCCCCTAAATGACAAAAAAATATAAAATATTTTCTTTTATACTTTCAAATTATAAGCGAAAAACCCTCAGTCCCTTATTCGAGACACAAAAAACTGACCTTAAAAATGAAAGGACAGTTTTTGTGGATTGATTTCATTGGTTTTAGATGGGTCCTTGATAATAATATCTTATTGATTTATTTTCTTGGGGAGATTGATTAATAAAACGGCTTAAAAAATGTTTAAGAGCCATAATTGATATTGATTTAAAATTAATCCTATAATATTTTTGAGATTAATTCTAAATAAAGTTCATTTTTAATGAAATTTTGAATATAATATTTTTGGGACACTCTGTCACATTTCTCAAAAGGGTAATTTTTCCGAAATCTTTGTTAATTTGGGTTATTTTGGCTATTTTTTGGTAGATTTTGTTTATCTACAAAAACTATAAAGCAAACCATAATAAAAATTAATTAACTTACTCTATAATTATATTACGTATTTTTATTTATTTTTAAGTTATAATTTAAAATCATTCAAAATTCTAGAAAAAAACGAGTGTTTTAAAAGAAAATGCTTTTATTTTACACCAATAATTATTATATTTTATTTATTTCTAAGATTTTCTATAATATTGTTTCAAAATTCCCATAAATAAGTCAAATAAAAGTAAAACAGTATTTTTATTAAACCCTTGTATGTGTTTTTTTTTTG
>NW_022146619.1:0-9672 GCF_002938485.1 Sitophilus oryzae | reverse complement strand
CGAGGTGGCAACGCTGGTTCAGACTGAAAGAGTTACCGAGTTCGTACCAAGGAATTCCAAGGAAGACCTTGAATGATTGACCTTGACCTTGAAGACCAGGAATTCCAAGGAATTCCGAAGGAATTACGAGGAATTCTGAGGAATTATTTGTGTAAAAGGAATTACGGTGTACACTTTTCCCTCTGCGGTTTACCCCTCGGTGAAAACACAATTTTTTTAATAATCACACGTAAATAACTCGTTTTGGACTTATTTGAAAAACGATCAAGAGAAAATACATTATGTTTCTTTTATCGAGATCTACATGCCCTGAAAATACGTGCACTTATTCAAGAATCACCCTGTATCGGTTACTTTATTTTTCTTTCTTTTGCCAGAAATCGAGACAAATCAATCAGCAACTGAAGGAAAAACTGATGCTATTGGAAAGCGAACGTGATGATCTCAGGGAGAAATTCAGGCAGAACGAAGTGATCATTGTTGATAAGAAGAACGAGTTAAACAACCTTCTGGAGGAATTGCAGAAAGAAAGAAGGGCTAATCTGGAACAATCCCAGAGACTGCAGATTTGTAGAGAACAGATTGAATCGGTAAGCACCAAAAATATATACAGTAAGTACGTTTTTATTTAAGAGTAACTGAGATCTCCTATAATAAATTAAAATTCTCAGTAAATTTACTCAAATAATTAAATTCAATTTCAATTATTTCGGTGGGTGATGCGGTTTCTGAAACACATCTCGTTCATAAAATAAAAAAATACCGTGATTCTGAGTGCGGTAAAAGGTTAATTGCAGTTATTGATACATCCCCTTGTATTGACGCCACGCTAAGCCGCTGGTAACTACTGAAGAGGTTTCTAAGCTGAGTTACCAGCCTTCGACAATCTGCTTTTTACCAACTTTTTATTTAATATAACTATACTCATAGAATTGTCACATAGAAATTGCAAAACTCAGCAAATGAATAATACTCGATGACATTTTCAAGCAAAATTATTAAAAGGAATCCTTAATAATTCAATAGAGGAAAGTAAACAAATATGGAATAATATTCCATAATCATAATATCATAATTTACTTTATTTTTTATTAATTTTACTTTTACTTTTAAATTTATACTAGGTGTTATTTTTTTTAAGATTACATATAGATTTGTTATATTTTGCATTGTACTTTTATTGTTGATTTGTGCTTATGTTAGCTTCATTTATTATGAATGTTGTGAATTTTTTAGTGTACACAATTGTCTTTAATTTGAGATTTCCTGTTAGACAATAAATTATTATTTATTTATTTATTTATTTATAATATAATTATAATGTGGAATAGTATTCCTAATAGGGAATATTATTCCTAATAGGGAATAGTATTCATAATATGGAATAGCATTCCTAATATGGAATAGCATTCCTAATATGGAATAGCATTCCTAATAGTGAATAGTATTCCTAATATGGAATAGCATTCCTAATATGGAATAGGATTCTTAATATGGAATAAGATTCCTAATAGAGGATATGATTCATAATATGAATGATTCCTAATAGGGAATAGTATTCCTAATGTGGAATAGGATTCCTAATATAGAATATGATTCCTAATATGGAATAGTATTCCTAATATGGAATACCGCCATTTCTCTCTTTGCCTTGTCATTCAAACGGGCTTTGTCGTCACGGTGAGAGTTTTCTTTCAGCGCTATGAAAAAAGTTTTTTTTGATTATTTTAAGGCAGATTTCTTTTTTCCTAATAGGGAATAGTATTCCTAATATGGAATAAGATTCCTAATACGAATAGGATTCCTAAAAGGAAATAATATTCCTAATATGGAATAAGATTCCTAAGATGGAATAGTATCCCTAATATGGAATAGTATTCCTAATATAGAATAGTATTCCTAATATGGAATACCGCCATTTCTCTGAACCGAATAGCCTAATCGTAAGACAGTGATTTTTAATATCTTTCCATCATTACTCTCACGTACAGATTTTGCATTGTCATTCAAACGGGCTTTGTGGCCACGGTGAGACTGATTTCTTTTAGCGCTAAAAGAAAAGTTTTTAAGGTACTAAAAAAGTATTTCCTGATTTTTTCTGCGATTGTAAATAGTATATGTCGGTCATATAATGCTTGTTTATTTATTATTTCAGATTAACCAGTTTATAAAAGAACTGAAGCCCATCAAAGAACAACTGGACTTCAAAAGCAACGTGACCGAATGTCTACACGAACTCCTAGTGAAGACCAAGCTAAGGATTGCCGAAAGCGACGACCTCCTTCAAGAACTCCACGATCACTACACCGCTCTAGAATACGATGTGGAGAAGTCCAAAGACATTTACTACAAAGGAATCAATCAGTGGCAGGACGAATTTTTAGCCGCCAGGTACATATACAGGGTGGGTCATAACTAGATGATGTATTTTGCTACGCTCTTTTAAAAATGCAAATTCAATGAAAATAGAATTTTAAAGTAATTTATATACAGGTTCTTCCAGAAGTAAGGGCAAGTATTTTAACTGGTTGTATAGTTCGTAGTACGCCAGAAACACGTCCATGAGTTTTTTTTGCGAAAAAAAATTGTTGAAAATTTTCTATTTTTCTTGACATTTTCCAGAAAATATTGAAAAACTTTTGAGTGCCCCTTATTCGGTTTCCGGAAATTTGTTTATAGTGCTTCGAGAGAATGCAATGCTGCCACCTCCTACGTTATTCACATTCTCTATGTTTAAAAGTTACAAGTTCACATTTTTAAATTTATACAAAAAATACTTAAATTATTTTATTCACTGTAAATTTTTAATCATTTTAGATTACTATTAACACTCAACTGGCGTGGTGGGGTCTAGCGGACCCCAAGCACTATTTCAACCTCTGTAAAATGTTTACGTTTAAGAACTAGGCCTCGCCGCGCCATTTACCTGTAAGTTAGGGTACCAATATGTAAAAGCGCACTTGGTTTTATCAAGTATTGTTCCTACCGGCGGGGGCTAAAGTTTCATTGGGGTCTGTGCGGCACCACCACGCCAAGAATGTTTTATTATTAGGATGGTGGGTAGTCTAAATAGTGTGCTTTACTGGGACGCTAATTTTGAGGAAGCACTAATTGAGTGGTTTGATGAACTTAAAGAGACTTACGTGAGATGAAGATCGAGACATTGATTTGACTCTCCGAAGAGTAACCATAACTCCGATTCTGAATCTCTTACTTATAGAAGGGAAAAAATTGAATAATCAATACCAGAAAAGAAAGAGATGTGATATATGTCAACGAAGAAATGACAAAAAACAAAAATCTCATGAATCAAATGTGCACGATCCATGTGCGGCAAATGCAGATCCTATATTAGCATGAACCATAGATTTAGGAAGAACAGATATCACATTATGCATTTTAACCCGATCAAACATTCGGAGGTTGACTACGTACTGTAAAAATCAACTGAGATAGGGAAGGCGACATTGCCACATATCAAATTTGCGCCTATCTACTTAGTTTGATTTACAGAAGAGGTGACTTTAAAACCTTCACCGGATATCAATAAATCTCAATTTCTTAATTAAATTAATAGTTTATTTTTAAAGAAGCATGCGTAATAATATGTTATTAACCAGAGGATATATGCGTTACTATTAAAGGACATGTTTACTGTTTAATGTGTTGAAACGTCTAGAACTATTGGCAACGTCGCTGCTAGTCTTCCAGAACGAAAATGAGCCGTCCGTCCCACCACCCCTCGCGAAGGCCCTTGGTCCATTATGGTCCATTATAGCGTACTACGTTTAGCTTACGGTGTGTTTGAAGTCGGAATCAAGTCCGAAGTGAACTTTTCAGTGTTTTTCAGCAGTTTTTGTTTTTGTTTAACGTACTTTTGAATCTGAGAATTTTCAATATGATACGACAGTGTCAAGTGTGTGGAAATATAAGCTCAAATTACCCGAATTTGTCTTTTCACAGGTAGGTACATATTTCCGCCGTAATTGTACGTAGGCGTCCCACAAGAGAGCTCCTTACAATTAAAATAATTTCTAATTATATTTGTTGAATTTGGATCTATTAAAACAAGAACGTAGTAGTCGGTAATTGAATTATAATTCGTCTCAATTACTACCTAACTGTTGTAGATCATAACAAATTTGAATATAAACGTTGCATTTGAAACTTTATTATAAGCCAGAAAGTGACATTTTTTTCTTAAAATTGCGTCATATTTTGGTCATTATATACAATATTCTAAAGGAATTTTGCTCAACAAATAAACAAAGGTGTTTACCCGACCTTTTTTGCATTTTACTGCTTTATTATAACTGCCCCTTCCGCCTTGTTTAGGCAATTTTTTACCACCGTACAAATACCTCTTCCTAGAGTTATTTGTACGGTGTGTTTATCTTTTTTTTAGAATGGGACGAACTGTAAATAATTTTTAGGCTACTAGTTTTATACATACCTATATAATAATAATATAACGGCTGTATATATATGTATATGTATATATGTATATATATATATGTACATACCTATATACAAAATGACCCAGGCCTCCAAAAAAACTTTTTATCTATTACGTTTTTGGTTTGTGATTTTTATTTCAATTTTTTACATAAGATGGGGGTCATTATAGCGCACATTTTCAAAATATTTTTGTCAACATACAAGGTGATTCAAACCGCATACATATGCTTAATACAGTTCATGAAGATTGAGACATTTAACTAAAATTTGATTGTCTGATGAAGCTACCTTTAAAAGTAATAGGTTTGTAAATAAACGTAATATTCATTATTATGCGACAGAAATCCGATACTGTAGCACACAGATTTGATACTTTTAATGATAAATGCCTTCTATTGAGAGACTAAAAGGTAATTGCCTCGAATCAGAGCCATCATAATACAAGAAGAAGACCGAAAGTCAAATCTTGTCTTATATTTTCAAAAAAACACAATTTTCTCATTAAATATTGATTTTAGGTATAGGAAAAGATATTAATAATACAAGATTAAACAACTATTACATAGTACTTTACAGGAAGCTGATTGCGAACTAACTAAATCGTTACTAATTAGTAATTTTAAAAAGTTCTTTTTAAGATCAAAAAAGGTAAAACTAAAACCTAAATTATCATTTGAGATTAAACGGGAAGTTCTAAATAATGTTGCCTATTCTAAACAAGAAAAATTTATTTATAAGTTAAGTTTTATAACATTCCTAATTAAATTTGGGCGAAAAGAATATTTCTGTTTGCTGTAGGTAATTTTCTCAGGGAAAATACGTAAATAAAAATGACTTTTTAAGTCAAAAAAAGTCAAAAGGACAAGTTATTCCAAAAAAGGACTGTCCTTTTCAAAAAAGGACAAGTGGCAACCCTAGGTATTTCTGGAATGGAAATTTAATGGCAAATCTACAACTTTGGTTTGAAAATATGTTCCGGCCACCTGTGTTTACAAAAATGTCTAATATGTGCCTAAATGCCTCCATATTCTGAAAAAAAAATTGAAAGAAAAGTCACCAACCACAAACCTAATATAGAACTGTTTTGGAAGCCTGAGTCACCCTGTAAATATCCAAAAGTAACTGAAAGGTTATATAGAAGTAACTGAAAGTTTAAATTGAAAATCGACGTTGGAGTAATTTTCGAAAACTACTAACGTTTCAACATAAGTATATGTGGGATATTAATTGTATTATTATATTAGACCTTATAACAAAACTCATCTGACGAAAAAGTGTTAATGTAGTATATTAATATGGAGTAAAAATTTTACTAATTAATTTACTTTTAGTTTACTAATTAAATTCGTTCCAAAAAACGATACGCCACTGGCCATTAGAACAATCCCAAATGCGCCTAGTTGCCGGGGTCGGAAATTTTAGACTTCTCTGTCTCTTCTGTCCTTGTTTGACACATTGGAATGTTTGATACACTACCAACGAGTATTTATGAATGAGATGTTCGGTCTATCTTTATAATGTCTTTGGCATGAACTGTATTTGAAAAAGTTATGTACATTCAAGGTTTACAGTTTTGTTGAAAATAATTCATGTTTATTACTTTAGCTTCACATTTCAGTTGTTTGTACTTTTAATAATACGGTAAAATCATAGAATATATATGTTTTTAATTTCTATGGGTTTCTTAGCCAAGTTATATTTCTGTTGTCAAAAATTCTTAAAAAATGCGTTTTACTTTATTTTTGTGTCCGTTCTTATCAAATTGTTGAAAATTAATGAAATTGTTTGGTCACAAGATTAAATATATTGTAAACAGTGTTAAAATATCAAGCTTTTTATAAAAATCGCTACATCATGTATTTTTAACTGAAAAAAAACTACAGATTAGTAAACTGAAATAATGAAACTAAATAAAGGTGCGTATTCATTATCCGCACGAACGAACGAACGAACGAACGAATGTTCGCTAGTGGTATGGACGGGGACCGCACGATAGTACCGCACGAGAAGACCGCACGCATTTCTTCATTCGCGCGCCAGTTCAAATCGTCAAGATATTGTTATAAACCTGTTTTTTTGTTTACATACCGTCATTGAATTATCGCTAAGCAAGCTACTGTGGAGCAGTGCGTAAGGAGTCGGGCTAGGAAGCGAGAGACCGGAGTTCGAATCTCGGCCGGGACATAACTTTTTATTTATTTTTTTAAATACTGTTGTATTCTATAGTTTATTTTTGTAGTATAAAAAAAAAGAACTATTTATTCTGTTATTTTTTAATCTCCGTTATTAATATAAATTGATTGTTAGTACAATACCTCATTTAATATAAAATAATATTCTACTTTTTGAAATGTATCGGGCCCTAATTGTACCTAAAAGTAATATATTTTTAGTGATATACCATATTGTAAACTATTTAATATTTCAGTCACTTACAAAATTAATTTGCATTGAATAATTGCCTACCATTAAAGGAAATTTGAGCTATATAATCCTTGATGGGCATATTCTGGGTATGCAAATACTTCCTTAAATTTTGGGTGTCGTTCAACCGATTTATTCTCAAAACCAGAAACTTCTACATATAAAAAGAAGCAGAGGTCACTAATTATAATAAACTTCACCCTTGGTATTACTTCCACTAATTATAATAAACTTCACCCTTAGAATTACTTCTATCACAATTACAATACGTTCATCTGCATTGGCATTTTCTACTTTTCGATGGGAAACAATAAACTTCCCAATATTTTTTAAATGATGTAACAATTCCTCTTGTGGTTACTTTTCCATAGATATCCTCAACTCTGTCCTCATGTGAATTCAGAGGCAATGAAAATGAAAATTATTTACCATAAACATCGCAAACTAAAAACCTAATAAACAATTTTATACCGAATATAGAAATAAATTCAGTATTCTTACCTATCGTCCAAATCCATGTTAATAGATAATTATTATTTTTAAATATATTTTTGGAACTGCTGGTTTTAGTAATTATTAAATTAAACGAACTAAAAAGTCTTAAAATAAACAATTCTTAACCATAACCCCAAAAATTGCAGATCTCCTGTCAACTTTCTTTATTTTTTATTTATTCATTATTTTCCTAGTGACGTCACAGGTGGTATGCGCGACTGAACGAGCCTGGAGCCGCTATCGACTATACCTTTGTATTCTTTTGTACCATGACAAATTAAACGCCTTTGATGTACCGAATTTGTGCTGATGTCGAGCGGCACGAACGAACGAACGGCCGCATGCGTTCGGTCCCCGTCTAAATATACCGCTTTCATTCGTTCGTTCGTTCGTTCGTTCGGATAATGAATACGCACCTTAAATCTGAAAGCGCACGCAGGCGAACGCCTTTGATGTACCGACTCGAAGCGGATGGTCGAGCGCACGACCGAACGAACGGCCGCATGCGTTCGGTCCCCGTCTAAATATACCGCACTTTCATTCGTTCGTTCGTTCGTTCGTTCGGATAATGAATACGCACCTTAATGAACAATAATAGCGGCTTTTTTCACCAGTTCAGAATCCGCACCCTCTATTAGATATGTAAATAGTCAACGTTTGACCTACATTTAAACAGATCATTGATGGAATTTTTAGGTTATCCAATTCATTTGACATTTTACTCAAAAGAGTAAACCTCTGACAAAACTAAAAAAATATAGACAAATGTAAAGGTAAGTCTGTAAAAACACTTTTATTATTCAAATAGAAATATCAATTATTTTGGTGTTTATTCACAAAAACAAGAGTGTGAGATGAGAAGAAAAACAGAGGAGTTTGAATTCTCAAAAAACAATCATAAATAATTCAGATGGTATATGAATGTATTTTAGACCAAATACACTTGTGAGTGTAGTGTTGTCAAGAATCGCAGTAAAATGAAGTGTTGTTAAGGTGGGTATACACATTCGAGCCGAGTGATTTGCGAACCTATAATTCGCAAATGTATACGTTGTTTTGAGCAACGAACGAAAGGCTCGCAAACCGTTCGCGGCGATCCGCCTCCTGTCGGTTTTTATGACGAACACAAAGGGATTCGTGGCTCTCGGTGGACGGGCTCGTGTGTTGTTCGTTGTTTGTATCGAACCTCCAGACAATCCAGACGCACTGTTTTCAATTTTTAGTTTTTGTTTACCGGTTGGAGGAGGTATAGAGCTTTATTTAAATATGGAGTGGTCCGAGGAAATCATTTTAGGTTTAATTGATCTCTATAGAAAAAAAGCTTTATTATGGGATCCAAAACATAAGGAACATTATAAAAAGAATTTAAAGGAGGACGCTTGGAGGGAAATAGGTGTCGAACTGAAAAAAATGCAGACCAATGTAAGAAGAAAATGATTTCTTTATTAGCATCCTACCACCAACGTCGCTGCTTCGTTTTCTTGTCTAAACTAGCCATCATTAAAAATGCACCACTCATCACCAACAGAGCATAATTCTCTTCTCGCGAAGACATAATTAAACGCGTACTCGCACCGTCGCGGTGTCGCGTCGCATCGCAAAAATGACTGCATGTTTTCGGTTGGTTTGCGGCGTTCGCGCTTTTCCCTTGGATCGTTGAAGGTTCGTACAAAAACAATTTGCCAACGAGCGGTTTGCGAACCGCTCGGCTAGCATGTGTATACCCACCTTTAAATGTAGAGTTACGGTTTTAGGTAAAGCGATAAAACGACGCTCTCACAACCAAACCAAATTACATCGATCTACTATCTATCGGAGTCCCGTTTTCTAATGTTAGATAAGTTTTTTCCTTTTAATATGAATTTTCTAAATCGTTTTTAAATCTTTCTGGTCGATATGTCAACACTGGATATCAAACAAGCTGAGATTATAGTAATTGCTTGGTATTTGCGGCTGATTATCGATTGCTGTCGGCGGTGCTTAAAATGTTGCCATTATTTTTTAAAATTTTCAAAGTTAAATAACTATATTATTATCAATTAATTTATTTCAAAAAACGGCAAAGACAAAATGTGTTTCTCTTTTGGCCAGATCTACCACCACCATCCCTTAAATGCACTTATTTCTGGAACACCCTGTATAATATATTATTTTTTCTAGATTAAGAGAGGCCGACGTGAACCTAGAATTCGACAAACTAAAACGAGATATAGCCACGATCAAATATGACTTAGAAGAACGACGATTGGTAAGAGTTTTCCAAAAGAATGTTTTATTTTTATTTGACTGACATCG
>NW_022146618.1:0-11369 GCF_002938485.1 Sitophilus oryzae | reverse complement strand
ATTATTTACATACATAGTTTTACTCAACAAATAACCACTATAATAATTATTAAAATTGTACAATGCTATTTACCATCAGAATTCATCATGAATAAATATAGTCATTAGTTTTAAGTATTATACAACTGTGTTTTCTTTCTCTGTACATGCCTGGCGCCCAATATCTATTTTTTTGTTTATCGTTCTTAATTAGTTTTCTTTCCAGTGAAATACCTTATCCACGACTGCTCTCCGATGAAAAGCTGCCGTTCGCAGTGGTAGTGGTTTAAAAAAACGCTACAACATAAGTTAGGATTGATTGGCGTATTCAATTGTTTTCGGTCACATCCAGTTTTACCGGAAATGACTACAACTTTTGATTTTTAAATGACACCCTCGGTATTTTGTTACATTATTCGATAGAAAATGGCATTCGGAATAGAATGACATATGATATGTCAACTTTTGACATTTTCACATAATATGGTTTATTTGAAATTGCAACACGCGATTCATAACGACAATTTGACTCCAAATACCAAGTGTGTGGTATCAAATTATTCGTAAAAAATGTTTTTTCCAAATATCGTTCCATTTGAAAAAAAATTGAGATATGATTAAAAGTACGATTTAGGCATATTTTAGCCGGCCAGGACATGACACTAAAAACTTTAGACGATTAAATATATTTTTCCAAAGCTCCTTGATTAAAAATTAGTATTTTTAACACAGCCATGGATAACACTCTACTACTCTACTCAACTAACTCTACTACTCTACTCCACTACTCAACTAAAAATCAAAAGTTGTAGTAATTTCCGGTGAAACAGGAAGTGGCCAAAAAGAATTAAATACGTCAATCATCCTAATTTATAATGTGTTCTTTTTTTATAAATTGGATTAGGATCGAAAGAAATCAACAGAAGTCCTTTGTTTTAAATTTGTGAGATAATTAAATTTGTAAACAAATTTAAAACAAAGAACTTCTGTTGATTTCTTTCGATCCTAATCCAATTTATAAAAAAAGAACACATTATATATTATTGGATCGACAACAATTAAAATTATATCCTAACTTATGTTATATACTAACATACCAAATCTCGATTTTTTATTTCAAAAAAATAAAAAAGTTATAGGGGTGAGCCACTTTTGAGACGCACCCGGTATAGTATAATATATCAGGTGGTTAGTGATGAGCAAGTGCAAGATGAAAACCGAGACTCCTTTTGTTTTGTTTTTGGTCTGGTAGTTAATAAGTAGTCTTCGTCTTGGTCTTGCTGCGAGGCTCTTACAAGTTTTGCATTTTTTTAACAGATATTTACTAGAGGTACTTTCTACATAGACAATATTTTAAGTAAAAAGTAATTTTAGTAATTTAATGCAAATAAAACTTTGGAGAGAGAAATTATTGTACCAATAGATTATATTATTGTTAAACAAAACAAAAATGTTTATTTTTCAATATATCGAGGCGTCAAGTTGCAAAATCCGCCTTATCTATTTAAAAAGACTCAAATTAGTGGACCCTGAAATCTACATAAACATAGTCCCAAACTGCAGCAAAAGTTGCCTATTCCTAAAGGATAAAATTCACTACAAATTACGTTACTGCAGCAAAGTTCGTCTTGTCCACTTTTAATTGCTTTTTATTGTCATTATTGTTCCGAATCCCGCAGTTTTTCATAGGCTTTTTACACCACTATTATCTTACTACTGACGTTTTATCCATTTCAAATCCTTACTTCATTTTAATAAAATAGCATATCTAATAAGTCAAGTTAGGATGCAAATATCTTGCTGTAGCAAAACCCGCAATATGCATCATACTGCAACAAAACCCGCCTAATCCGAATTATTTTTGTGTTTTTTTCTCTTTAAAATTAAACACTAACTTTTATTTCTAGAAAAACGGGATACAAAACAATGATTCCACTCAATGGACACGTTTTATGTAAAATAACGCTTCAAGCGTTTGCTAAAATAGTTTTTTCATATTATCTCGAATCAACGTTTTGGGGATAAGACGGTTTTTGCAACTTGACACCTCATATCAGCATTTTTCCTTTAAAATTGTATTTTATAGTCGGAAAGACACTATTTGCAATGAATTAAAACAATAATTCTGAACAAAAAAGTATAGTTTCTTATATCATAACATAAACATGCAAGACCGCAAGAGCTTGGTTTTGGTTTTGGGTTTTGATCCTGATCTTGCGCAAGACTTGCACACATCGATGTTGGTCTAGCAGATCAAACGCTAGTCTTGCGTCTTGGACAAAATGCTAGACCAAGACCAGTCTCGCACATTACTAGGATGGTGAATTGTCGTTGGAAACATAGCAAATACCATATAAACTGTGATATAAAATTCAATAGGTCCTCTAAATAGTTTTTAAAGATTTGCGTATGATAAATACAAATGAAAAATTTGAACAATTTTTTGCAACAAGGAGATTTTAAGAGAAACAAGCTTTTTTTAAAATTTAAAAAAAATTAATGACCGTCAGCCGTAAGTTATGTAAACATAAATAAAAACCGAAAATGGTAAATTAGATAATAATAGTTATTTTTTATACAAGACGATAAAATGGTATTTTGTCGTTGATCGAAAAGATTTCGGGAGACGATAATGCAACTTTATCGTCGTGTATAAAACAATATTTTTTTCCGGAGCGAGTTATACGTTTTAAAAAATATTCAGAAATTATTATTTCAAGGAATTTATTACGAGTAGAAAAAATATTGTGCTGGGTTGGCGTTGGTTTCTATGTAATTTGACAGTCTCTTTTTAGTTGTCAGTTTTGGTTTGGTTTGGTTTAATATATCAATATTTTTTAATTCTCTTTCGTGTCGATTGCTGATTGAATTGGAGCCAGAAATGGTTCAAAACGAAATAAGTAAATTACCAACAGATATTCAGGCTGAGGCGAAAAACGCCATATCTAAACTACTTCCATTTAAATCCCGAATAACTTATGAAAAGGAATACAAAAATTTTCAAAAATGGAAGCATTTAAAAAACGTGCGAGAAGAAATAAAGTTTTTAACCTATCCTCGCTGTTAAAGTATCATATAATCTGCCCTTGCTGTTAAAGTACTATTTTATCTACTATTTTTGATAGATATATGGTAATTTTAACAGTTGCTATGGAAAAAAAGTTGTAGCCTACAGTTTTAACAAATATTTTCAACACAAAACGGGTGAAACGGAAACGGATAAAAGCACATGTTTTGTGTAATTATAAAGTTTTCCTTTTAATTCTTTCTGGACAAATAAAACGACTTTTAGTTTCTCATGTTTATCCAATAAATTTTCCTCTTGGTAGGAGTCTGGGAGAGATATACCACTCGACTAATTGTTTCGGTTTTGTGTTTTCAGCACGTGCTTTTATTCCTCATTTCTTAGTTTTTAGTTTTTTGCGTCTTTTAAAAACCTTGAGGGTTGTGCATTAAGAATATTAAGCAGAACTAACTCGTTCTTGTAGTGGGGGAAGTATAATTTTCTTTTTTTATATATATATTTTGGAGATTTTGAGAAAAATCTATGAAAATATCTATTTATTTTATTTTATGGTTATATAATAGTTTAATGTTGGCGTACTTTTTTATTTAATGTTATGTTAATTTAATATTTTTGTTTTCTTTTAATATTCTTCAGCCATCTTTTATGGCTATTTTTTGATAAAGATTTGTTCAAAATATATTCAATAGGACTTTTTCTCTGTTATTTTTCTTTGTTTAGCCATTTCATATTTCTTCTTTTTTGCCAATTCTCAAAATCTGAAACTATTTTTTGTTCAATACACAACCAGTCAAAAAGCACAATTTTCTCTTTAAGTAGATAAAAGATTGAGATATTTTTTAAATTTGTTGATAAGTTTTAAATAATCAAGAGGACTCAATCAGGAAGGATAAATTTTAGACGGCATTTTCACATATTTTTGTACATTAATTTCTGGATTAAAGTTAATTATAACAGTTTATTACAATTCTAAACAGCCCAACAAAATATCGAAGCAAAACACTTTAAATTAACGATTTGCAGTTGGACTGCAGCCAGGAATTAAACGATGTCCATTACGGCTAATGTGATACACTATCTAGTTATTATAGCACATTGTAACACTAAAAGTTATTTACATTTACCTATAGTGTTATGTAGAAAAGTAATATTTAGCTGAAAATATATTGGAATTCGTTTTATTTATCTTTTGTAGCAATTACTATATGCAGTGACCAACAATCTTTTAATTCTAAACTAAGCAATATTAAATCGGATTTCCTTCAGAATTAGGTTACTCTGTCTCTTGACAAGATTAAATACATTTGCAAGACTGCTCATTGGTGAGCTAGTCAGAGGAAGATGGTCTCGCTCTCGAGCTGTTCTCTTATCAAACGATGTTATTCATTCTAGAATTGTTGAAATGTCGTCAAATGTTTTGCAACAAGTTGTTAAAGAATTAATTGCTTTACCGTTTCCAGTCAGCGTTCAGTTGGATGAAAGCACCGATGTGTCACAATGTAGCCAACTCTTAGTATTTGTCCGTTACGTACAACAAGACACACGTAGTATTAAAGAAGAGTTTCTTTTTTGCAATTCGCTTTTGGAAACTACAAAGGCTTCAGATGTTTTTGAAATGACAAAAAGGTTTTTCAACGAACAAAATACTGGAAGACTAAACTTGGTAGTATCTGCACCGATGGAGTTCCCGCAATGCTTGGTAATACGTCTGGTTTCGCGGCTTTGGTCAAGAAAGGGATCCCTCATTACCCTCATGTCATAATAATGTTATAATCATTGTGTTTTACATCGCCATGCCTTGCCTTCACGGACTTTACCTACATTTCTGAAGGAAGTTATATCTACATGTGTCACAATAGTTAACTTCATCAGAACAAGAGCCTTAAACCACCACCTGTTTAAAAGACTTGTCAAGAAATGGGGTCAGAACATAAAGTACTGCTTTACTACACAGAAGTTCGTTGGCTGTCAAGGGGACAGGTCTTAAAGCGATTGTTTGAGTTGAGGACAGAAGTGTTACTTTTTCTAAAAGATAAAGGAAATTCACTGTCTGAATATCTTGAGAGCGAAGATTTTGTACGGGGGCTAGCGTATTTGGCAGATATATTTACTCAATGAATGAGATTAACTTGTCTCTTCAGGGCTCTGCGGTGACCATCGTGGATGCATCTGAACGGTTGAAAGGTTTCATATGTAAACTGCCACTTTGGAAAAGGAGGGTGGAATCTGGTAACTTTGCAAATTTTCCGATGTTTGAAGAGTTAATAGCACAAGGTGGCGGCAACACGATATCAGAAATGCTACAGAAAGAGGTTGTTCTTTTGAAGGCTACTTTAACTTATAATCGCTTGAAAATGAAACGTGGGTGCGGGGTCCATTTATAATCGACACGGATAATATCAGCGATGAAGATATCATTAAAGATGACTTAATTGACATGAGATCAAAAGAAGTTTGAAAGCTGAATTTCATTCAAAAGATCTTGGCGAGTTTTTTTTAAGTCAAGTTTACCCTCTTCTTGTCAAGCGAGCTATGTCCGTTCTGATACCATTTGCTACTACGTACCTTTGTTCTGGTCTGAATAAAAATAAAAAGTCGCAACCGATTGAACGTCGCAGATGATATGCGCCTTGCCTTGTTGAAGATAAATAACCCCACAATTTAACGTTCTCATTGAGGCTAAACAGCAGCATCCTTCTCACTAATTTACTAGTGTACGTGTAATAAATCTAGTATTAAGCGTTTTCTTTTTATGTAAATAAAGCTTTTTTATTTTCCTCTATTATTTTCTGATAGGGGTCCGTGGAATTGTACAAATTGCGAAAGTGGTCCGTGACTGCAAAAAGTTTAAGAAACTCTGCATATAGGGTTTTTTAGAGACATAAATTTGCCACATAGGTATAGACATTTTAAAAAATTAAAACTGTTCTTAAGTCTGGTACTACTTTAAGTGTTTTAACAAAAGGAAAACCGGAATTATCAAAACAAGAGAAAGAGTGCATCTATCAGGGACCTTGTGAGTGCGGTGAGTCGTATATTGAGGATATCATCAAAATGTACGACTTGACGAAATAAAGAACATACGCAAAGAGGTGAAACAATGAAGTGAGGTATTGTAGACCATTACTCAGCTCATTGTACTCCAAGCACCATAACATAAAAAGTCCGGATTGTATACAAGGAACCACATTACACACACAGTCCGTGATTGGTATTGCCGTTAACCAATGGACATAGACAGCTGCTTTTGGCATGGTGTCAAGAACGGCATCACTGGAATAAGGAGTGGATTCGGGTTATTTTCAGAGACAATTTCTATGCCACACAGTATATATGAAGGTTTGTGTAACAATTATGCGGTCCCATATAACTATAGGCGGTACCATTTAAACTTTTAGTTACATAATCAAAGTTGTGATTTTTAAACTCATTGTTGCCAACCATGGACATGGTTGGCTGACTAACTGGGATTTAATATTCCTGCTGGGGATTCAGGTGGTAGCCCTGCTGTAAAAATGTCAAATTGCCACATTTATTCATTTATTTCATGACATTGTCATTCGTTTTGACACTTTAGTTTTGTATTACGAGTTTTTGGCTTAAATGAATTATGTTGTTATACTTTAAGCTTCGTACTAAGGGAGATCGTACGGAGATCGTACTAAGTGCGAAAACTACAGGGGAATATCAATAACAGCCACCGTGAGTAGAATATATGGAAAAATTTTGAGAAATAGAATCGAAAACGAATACCAAGAAATAGAAGCGGAAGAACAAGCAGGATTTAGAGCCGGAAGATCGACGGTGGACCACTTATTTACAGTCACTCAAGTAATAAGTAAAAAGAGCAATTTATACCAAGAGCTACATCTTGTGTTCGTGGACCTGCAGAAGGCTTAGACAGCGTTCCCCTTGTGAGACTTTGGGAAGCTATGAAAAAAAAACAATATAAATGTAGAGCTAATAAAAGCAGTAAAATCATTATATAAACAAACAAAAACTAGAATAAAAGTCGGCAAAAAGTTAACAACAGGATTTAATGGAACCAAAGGTCTGAAACAAGGGTGCTGTATTTCACCAGATTTTTGGACGGCAAATCAAGACTCGAGCGAATAACTAATGAAAGCATAAGAGAGATTATGGAAGTTAAACATACGATAGTGGACGAGATAAAGAACAGTCAACTCATATGGTACGGGCATGTCCAAAGAATGGCAGAAATAATGTTGTGAACATACATTTAATATGGTTATATGTATATGTATATTCGACAAATTGTATAAAATATTATTTTTACCCTTATTCTACGGCTATGCCTAAAGAATTTAAGGTACGAAAAATACCATCAACATTATTATTCTTCTCAGAAAGATGGGTGATGCAAATAAACAGAACCATTAAAAGATCTCTCGGAGACGGTGCATGGAGAGACTGACAGGCATGGAGAGATGGCATTGGAAGACGTAGAACGTTTTAAACCGATTAATATATATACTTTAAGCTTAAAAATGTTTACTAGTAGATCTTGCAGTGCAACATTGTTCTTTTTAGAAACTCTTTTAGTGCGAAGTGTACAAGATAGCTTAATAGCCGATACAAAAAACTCATCGCAACCTTATTAGAATATTTTGAACCGAAAAGCGGTAGTAATAGCTCTTTACGTCCCTTAAGTGCTGTTAAAGAGGTGATTTTTGTCGATATAAATAATAACTGGGCATAATAACTTTACAAAAACATTACAACATACAATTTGTTTACTCCTACACTTGATTGGAATATGATTAAGTCCCCTGTCAACTGTTCCATTCTGTTCCAGGTCTGAGCGATCCCTACGTGAAATTCAAAATTGGAGGCCGGTTGATCTACAAGTCGAGGACGATATACAGGGACCTGAATCCCGTGTGGGACGAGAGCTTTACAGTGCCTATCGAAGACCCCTTTCTTCCCATATCCATTAAGGTGTTCGATTACGATTGGGGCTTGCAGGTAACTATTTTTCTTATGTGCAATCCAAAAATAACATTTTCCACAATATGACAACCACCTAAAAAAGTTCCATTGCTGGCGTCTCAAAAGTGGCTCACACCTATAATTTTTTTATTTCTTTAGATAAAAAAAACACAGATTTGGAATGTTAGTATATGACATAAAAAAGGACTGACTGATGTATCAATAGTTTTTGGTCACTTCCTGTTTCACTGGAAATGACTACAATTTTTGATTTTTAAATGGCACCCTCGGTATTTTTTTACTTTAATTGATAGAAAATGATACTCTGAACAGACATTTGACATTTCATATGTCAACTTTTGACATTTTTGCATATGGTTTATTTGAAATTGTAACATGCGGTTCATAATGACAATTTGACTCGAAATAACAAGTGCGTGGAACCAAATTATTAATAAAAAAAATGCTTTTTCCAAAATTTCCATTTGAAAAATTTGAAATGTGATTAAAAATACGATTTGGGCATCTTCTAACCGGCTAGGACAAGACACGAAAAATATTAAACGATCAAATCTATTTTTCCAAGGCTCCATGATTAGAAATTAGTGTTTTGAACACCAGCACCCTAGACTTCAATTTAAAATAAGATTTTTTTTTAAACAAAAATGTCAAAAGTTGACATGTGATATGTCATTCTATTCACAGTTTTATTTTATACAGAATATACCGAGGGTGCCATTTATAAATCAAAAATTGTTGTTATTTCCGGTAAAACAGGAACTGACCAAAAACAATTGAATATGCCAATCAATCCTAATTTGTGTCTTATACTAACATACCAATTCTCGTTTTTTTTATTTGCGAAAATAAAAAAGTTATGGGGCTGAGTCACTTTCGAGACGCACCCGGTATATGCATTGATTATGCAGTTGTAGGTCAAGAACGGTAAACTAATAGGATTGCTCATCCTCATAAGACGTACGTTTGCCTCTTCCCGCGCTTCAGCTGACAGATGTGACGTCATTGTAGTCCTTGTCAAAGCCTTGTCACGGCCTTGTCATGATAGTGTGTATTATTAGTTGCCTATGGTAAACTTATAAAAATAACAGCTGAGAAATTTTGAGTTAATTATTTTATCAATTTTAAATGCGAAAAAGGTGCCTTTAAAGTTTTTAGAGCTATAGAGTGTATAAATACGTTTATTGTGTGTTGTGGGATTGTGACAAAGTGCTTACTAAGTGCCCACGATTTTGTTTATTAATTATTTTAAAGCAAAATATGGAAGTACTCTAAAAAGAATGCTTGCAAAAGGTGAGGCTGGGAAATGCTGTTCTTAAAAATGCATTATCTGAGTATTTAATACGATTTATACAGTTAATTTTCTATACTGCATACATATAAGGTGTTTAAATAAATAAAGTAAATAATGAACGTTTTGCATTCGGCAACCAATAATGCACGTGTGTGTATTATTGGTTGCCGGACAAGGACTACAATTACGTCACAAAGCGAGTAGTTTTCGCGTGCACCTGGCGGACACTTTTGGCTGAATGAGCAGTCCTATTAGGTTAACTGTTCTTCGTTGTAGGTGTCGTCATTTTTGGCTCCTAATTGTTTAATTATTTATAAAGCCAACATAGGCTATGAACCCAAATAAATAATTTATTATGCTCTCTATTTCCTTTGAATAATTTGGGTTTACTTCATTAATTATCTGTCGCTAACTGATTAATTAAAATAACTAAAATGTATATAAACCGCCGATAATTTAATATAATAAGTACATTGTTCTATTATATAACACAAATGAAATAGGAAATTATTATTACTAAAGTAATTTATATTTAATTAATAACTATTAACTAATTTACATTTTAATAATTTAATATAAAAACGTATTTTTTAATAAAATAATCATTAACTTAATTGACTTATATCGCGCAGTGTTTTCCAATATTATTAAGATGTATAAGCTGTTTAATATTTTAATTATGAAAATTAAATGCTGTAAAAAATACATAAAAATTCATTATCAATTATGCCAAAGATCATATTTAAAAAAATATAAACAGGAACAATTTTTTAAGTTTTTTGAAATAGAAATAAAGTTTAATATTTCTTATTGAAAACATATTTTTTAATAAAATAATTACTTAAACGCCCAGTATTTTCTAGTATTTTTAAGATGTATAGCACATTTAATATTTTGATTATTAAAATTAAATGCTCTAAAAGTTTAAATAAAAATTCTGTAATAATTATAAAATAAATCATTTTAACAAGAAAATGATCAATGTTAAGAAATTTTCCAACGGCAGTAATGTTTATTATGAAATTATTGTTACAAATTAGCTTCAATTTCTAGTTTTGATTCTGTTATTAGTATTAACATTAATTAGCAATCATTATACAAATTAATTTTAATAGTATATATTAAAACTACATAAAATATTACTGCTGTATGAATAAAAAGTATAAGATAATAAAGGTTAACATTTATATTACAGTCACTCAGCGTTATTTTTATTGAATAGTATTATACTAGCTTATAATTTTTCTTTCTTGGTTTAATCTTAATATTGATTCTGAAAGGCAGAAAACTGACAGCATTTTAATATAGACGAAATATAAGACTATGAATATAAAATGAAATCTTTCAATAAAATGGCGCTTACCAATAAGAATAACTCTAGCATTAAAGGCGTCCATTTTCCTCAGAGATATTTTTATTTTTTCTTTTAACCTACAGTCCGTTTGCTGGATCTGTGTCTATGAAAGGAGTGCGGACAAAAAACATTTAAATAAATAGCAATATATTTTATACGTCGACTTGACGAGTACGTCACCGCAAATCGCTCCGCCTACTCATTTTATTGGCTATTTGCAAATTTGTCGAATTTTTATTGATGGGACGCGTCCGGCGTCTCATTTTTTACGAAAAACATCGAGAGAATATCGTTTCCCCTCTCACGGATACCCCGTAGCTACAGAACGGACAGACGTACTGTACAACATGTGACTTGAGCCAGCTAACGTAGTCGAAAGACTGACGAACCCTTCAATATTTGCATGTTTGTGGAGGTTTGCTGGTTCGCCGGTGCGCACATTAGGTCGGACCAGCACGACCAGGCATAAATATTGCCGGCATTATCTTTGTCCTCGACCGACACGACCTGTTATGACGGTCGTGGCTTGTGGCGGTACGTGCTGGTGCTGGTCTAGTGTGCGCTACTCTATTAAATAACACGGTCACCTTCACCGGTAGATTTTACTGGTCTGGTCCGTGCCGGTCCGTGTAGGTATCGATCGTGTGAGCGATCTTTAAGCTGTCCGTCCGTCCGTCCGTCTATCACAAAGGTCTATCTTATGAACCGTTATAGCTAGATAGTTGAAATGTTCACAGATAATGTATCTA
>NW_022146617.1:1335173-1339680 GCF_002938485.1 Sitophilus oryzae | reverse complement strand
TAGAAACAAATTCAAAATATTAAAAATATAATTTTTTTAAAAATTTGGTTCTTCTTTTAGGTGGTCTATAGAGCTATTTGATTCGGCCCAGCCTGATCCTACGGTAAAAATAGCGGACACAAGAATACCGTACAACGTTATTAATAATTATTTTTCAATTGGCGTGGTAAGTACAGAATATTAGTAAGTACAGAGTGTCCCATTTTCGTTTGGTTGAGTCACATTTCACGAACGACAGTTCCCATCGAAAAAATAGTTACGCCACTGAATTCTACGTAAAAAACTCTACGGGACACGGGGGATACGATGCGGTTAAAAAAAGGCAACATTTTCAAATTAACCCTGTATTTCAGGAACTAAAAGGGCTAGGACAAATTTGTGTGTAGCATCTCTAGCTTCATAACAAAGTAGTACAGTGATGTGAAAACCCCATATTTGTATCTCTACTCATAAACGAGAAATCACGTATAAAACACGAAAATGTGACAACCTGTATATATTATTATCCAGTCTTAGTCTAAAGCTGGATGCACACAGAAAGAGCAAAATTGTTTCAGTCAAACACATTTTTGTCTTTTGTAAAAACCTTATATTTTGTCTGGTTTTTCCTTCCATAATATTCTGGGGCAACTGGCATTTAGGACCTCTTATAACATGTGCAAAATATTCTAATTTTTTCCTCCTAAGGATTTTATTTATTTCTTCTTCCTGGTTCATACGGCGTAACACGTCGATATTTACAACTTTATCGACCAAAAAATCCGTAACATAACACCACCTTTCGAAAGCGACCAGTTTTGTTAATTTCGGCTGTTTTAACGGTCCACGCTTCAGCACCATACAATAAGGTCGAAAACACGTAACATCGGATCATCCTTATTTTTAAATCTAAGTTTATATCTCTACTGCAAAGAAATTTCTTTAGCCTATCTCTATCTTGGACTTTATTTCTTGCAATTGCTCGGCAGTTTCATTTGTTATTGTGCCCAAGTATTTGTAGTGTTGGACTTTTTCTATTGGCGTGCTGTCTATTGATATTGAAGTTGGTTTGGTCTTTTGTAATAATCCTGAATTTTGTTTTCTTCAAATGCATATTCAGTCCATATGTTTGCAAGATACATTTATTCTTTGAAGTAGGTTCTTCACTAGTTTATGCAAATCTTCACTTTGTCTGTCATTACTACTGCATCGTCATAGCGTATCTGATATTGTTGATTCGTTGACCATTAACTGCAACTAAACGAGCCCAAACCTGTCTTAAACCTCGCGACTGATCAGTTTGCGTTAGTGAACAGTTTTAGTCAAAAACTATTTTGCTCTTTCTGTGTACGTTCAGTCTAATAATACTACTGTTTTATTCTTCTCCCACAGGACGCTGCCATCTGCAACAAGTTCCACATCGAGCGGCTCAAGAACCCCGACCGTTTCAACAGCCGCATGAAGAACAAACTGTGGTACGTTGAATTCGCCACAACGGAAACCCTTTTCGCCTCCTGCAAGAACCTGCACGAGTCCATCGAGATAGAATGCGACGGTGTGGGCTTGGACCTGGCCAACGGCCTCCCCCTGCAGGGCATCACGTTCTTGAACATCCCCTACACGCACGGGGGGTCGAATTTGTGGGGGGAACACTTGTCTGGGTCCAGAAGAAACAGAAGGAAAGGCAGGGAGAAGGATATTAGTACGAGTAGCTTCAATTCGGTGGATTTGAGTGTGGCAGTTCAAGGTAGAGTTACAGCCTAGATCATATATATTTACGTGGTTAAGTAAATCACTATGGAAAGTGTCGCAAACATATGAACGACTTCCATTTATCTTCTTTTTTTGTTGCAAACGCGGTGCTTCTACTCCATCTATCCTTGTCGAGGACCTATCGTCCACGCGCCAAATTTGAACATTAAATTTAAAAATTTAATTTGTAAAATGCATATATTTGAACAATAAATTGAATGTTTACTGTCATAAAAATTAAATTATATTAAAAATACATTTAACCACTCCGTAAGAATATCAATATTCTTAAGAAATCTAACCAGAAAGTATGCATGTGGTTTAATATAAATAAAAGAACAACTGAATACTTTACTTGCCTATGAAAAGATAATTCGGGGACCTTTATATTAGAACTTCCACTTACCAAACACTTTCTAGTCGTTTTAACAAGTATTTAGAAAGTGCAACGAAAAAAAAATAGAAATATAATTGCACAAACTTAAAACTAATTCTCACTGAACACACTTGCATCCTTGGCTATATTAGCGGTCGATAAAAGTGTAATTAATACAATTTTTAAAATAAAAAACCAAAAAAAAAGCATCGTTACACAATGCAAATAAGATTATGACATACGAATATGACAATATGATTATGTACTTTCTAAACCCTATAAAATTGTGATTATTTTGGAAATACGTGCAACTTTTAATGCGCATGCGTAGAGTAAGGTCCTCGGAAAGGACAAACCTATTGAACGTTTCATAAGTGCAATAAAGAACGTTTGAAAATGGCATGTCGTGATGTTGGAGACATATTTTTTACTGCTAAACTTATGGCGTTGATGTATCCACGTAAGTATATATGATCTAGGGGTTACAGACTCTTATGTTTATGTCAGAACTTATTACCCTAGATGGCAATATCATTGGGTGGCTTTGATAAAAAAATTTCTCTCCATTTCAGATATAGGAGATGGTCTTATCGAGGTGATAGGCTTGGACAACTGCCTACACATGGGTCAAGTCAGGATAGGCATCACCGCCAGCGGTAGGAGACTAGCCCAATGCTCTTCAGTCACCATCAAAACGAAGAAAACATTTCCAATGCAGATCGATGGTGAGCCTTGGATGCAACCTCCTACCACGGTAAATAATAACTATCTATCATACAGGGTGTTTCACAAAACATGTGCAATCTCTCATGGGAAGATACCTCACGTAAAAATAAGATTTATTTTTCATATCAACATAGGACCGATTCTGCTTTGTTTCGTAGCTACAGGGTGATAAAATCTTAATATTTTCTTGATTTAGTATAATTTTCTTCCAAGTACTTATAGCGTTTCGAATGAAATTTTGGGTGTAAAAATTACTATAATGCGACATAAATCGTATTAAATACTCGGCATCACCTTTTGCAGGCATTCTTTTTAGAGTACTTCCATATTTTGCTTTAAAATAATTAATAAACAATATCGTAGGCAGTTAGTAAGCGCTTTGTCACAATCCACAACACAAAATGAACGTATTTATACACACTTATTTATACACTCTATAGCTCTAAAAACTTTGAAAACACCTTTTTCGCATTTAAAATTGACAAAATAATTAACTCAAAATTTCTCAGATGTTATTTTTATAAGTTTACCATAGGCAACTAATAATACACACTAATCATGACAAGGACTACAATGACGTCACAACTGTCAGCTAAAGCGCGGGAAGAGGCGAACGTACGTCTTATGAGGATGAGCAATCCTATTATTTTACCGTTCTTGGGCCGAATCAACGTATGTTGGTATAAAAAACAAATCTTATTTTTACCTGAGAAATCTACCCACGAGAAATGACACATATTTTTTGTAAAAGCCTTTTTTATTTTTCATTTAAATTGTTTAGTTGTTTTTCTGGAACCCTCTTGTCTCTGTTACAGATACGTATCACCCACAAGAACCAAGTACCTATGCTGATGGCGCCGCCTCCCGAAAAGAAGAAGGGTTTCTTCCGGTTCTTCCGGCGGTAGGCCGGAAGTCCGGTGATGACGAGGAAGTTCTTTAACTTCGAAACTTTTGCTCTATGTACCTGCCAATGTTCTGCGATCTTTTTGCCTCTTTTTTTCGTTGATTGTGTTTAGTAACTGGAAAGTATTTTATATAATCCTGCTTAGAGAACGCGTCTTTTTTGTTTTATTTTTATAAACAATCAGTATTATTATTTATTTTTGTTATATAGCGTATTTTTCAGAGTTATGAACAGGACAGAGAAATGATGTTTATATCTATGTCCTTTTCTGTTCTGTTACATAACTGAAGAGTGTATGATTGACGTTTTATATTTGTTAACAAATTACATAAAATAGAACTACTGGTTTTCTATTCTTTTCTCAAAAAGTAATTCTAGATTATATAAACATAAACAAAGATGTTCTCTTTTCATTATTCATTCATACCAGTTATAAGAGTGCCTATTTTTATAAAGATAGACCTATAAAGATAGACTAAACCATGAGATAATGTAGATCATACCAAATAAACTTGGTGATTAAGCTTGACCAGCACGGCGTTGTCGATTTTTTCGTATTTTCTTTTAATCAAAATATTTTAGGAAACAAAAATGAATTAACTATAAATATATAAACAGTTATTATTTACATCAACAAAACTCACCTCCTTAACAGCACTAAAGATACATAGAGGGCCCTTATTACCGCTTTTCCATTCAAATCGTTCTACTAAGGCTGTGATGAGTTATTTGCAACGGCTGTTAAGCTGCTTCGGCATCTTGTACACTTC
>NW_022146617.1:1332691-1335165 GCF_002938485.1 Sitophilus oryzae | reverse complement strand
TACTCCATGCTAACTTAATTCTTCTGTTGATTTCTGGTAGTAGAGATTCCGATTTATTAGAATGTATTTTCTATCTACTAGTTCGTTGTAGCGGGTGTCCCACTAAGAATAGCTCTCGGCTATATCTCGGAAAGTATTAGCCGTAGGGCTTATGGAAAAAAATATTTATCACTAAAGGGGCTATGAGAAATTGCTGGAAATTATTTTCATGTTTGTAAAACGGCCGCTAGGTGGCGCAACTGCTATCGAAAATAAGAAAATCGATTTTTTCCAGAATTTTGCCTAGATAATGGGTACTATAAATAATAGCTTCACAATTTTCAGTAAATTTTGGATTTTTTTTGTTAGAACCATTTTCCCCTATCTGCTAAAATAAAGTGGTGGGGGAAGGTTAGATCTATCTGTATTTAAATGTTAATAACTCCGGACTGGATGATCAGAATCCAATAACCGAGGGCTCCTTTAAAAGAGCGTTTCTTACTCTATATTATACCATAAAAATAATAATAATAAAGTTTTGAACGCAGCCGCTAGGGGGCGCTCTCTTACAACTTAACAAACATAGCACGTTTTTTTCAAAAAAAAATTAAATACAATAGTATTTGTAATTTTAGCTGATAGTAAAGAGTAATAAACGCTTAAAAAGTTAGCAAAAACCGCATCTTGATATCTTTTTTCAAACCGAAGATATTAGCAAAATTATAATAAATACCAAAAAATAAGCCCTTAATTACCTTATTTTTACAACACGGTATCAGTAGCCCTCTTGATTATGTCCATTCTAACACAAAATAGGATAGAAACAGTTAGTTTATTTTAAAATCGACGAAATACCAGAATATCATAATACTAGATGTATTAATATCTAATAATTAAGACATTGATAACAGTGAACAAGCAACGATGATTCAGTGAAGTCATGGCAGGCTTTAGAAAAAAGTTGCGTTTGACGTAATAGTATAAACGTCAAATTGTTATTAGATCAACATTTTGATGGTCTTAGCAGCGTTTTTTTATCTTTTGATTGCTTTTTCAAAATGCCAACAATTTCATCTACTTCAAATAATAAAGGCATTTTGAAAAAGCAATTAAAAAATAAAAAAAAACGCTGCTAAGATTATCAAAATGTTGATCTAATAACAATTTGACGTTTATACTATTAAGGGGCGTCCAGACCAGATGAGCGAGCAGTAACGAGCGCTATAGTAAACGCCACGAATGTTTGGGAGTGATTCATCGGTCGCTACCATGTGAACTAATATGTTCAAGGTCACTTAAAACTTAATTCCAGTGCCGTGGTGTTTCAAGTCATATAATAATCAATATATAATCTGTTGTAATTTGTTGTTTTAACTATCAAAGTCATGTCAAAACATATATTTGATTATAAATATAAAAAGGAATGCCCCGTTCGTCGTACTGCAAGCACACCAATGGACTGACGCACAAAAACGAATCAATCAAAGACACGCGATATAGTATCGTCTTTGTCAATCACGCTAACATTTTGGAATAAGTAGGAGGAGCGCAGGCAGATGATTAGACCGGGCCTTTAAAAACCTACGTCTGCGGTAAAAATTTACGTTTTTAATGTAAAAATGATAGCGCGCGTGTCGATTCTAACTTCATCAAGCGATGAATCACTCCCAAACATTCGTGGCGTTTACATTAGCAAACATTTATTCAAATTCGCTCGTGATTTCTGCTGCTCTCGAGCACATGATCAGCTTCCGTCCAGACCTAGCGATTATTTGTATGTTCGGCGTTGATCGGTGTGTGGCACTTCATGTTCATAATGTCGGAAAAAGTTATTGCTTGTGCGTCTTTCATTGTATTTTATAAATTGTTGAAACGTCAAAAGAGAACACGACTGCAGAGGAGATGGTGGAAAATAACTCTTTATAAAAATCGAGTTTCTCATGGTGGTAAAAATTTACTAAACGATGTTGAAACAGAAGATTCTGGGAAATTTAAGAACTTTTGTCGGATGTCACTTACAGCTTTTAATACCTTATTAGATTTAATTGACATAAAAATAATGAAAAGTGATACGAATTACCGAAAAGCAATTTCACCTAGAGAAAGGTTAGCTATAACCTTACGGGTCTTGGCGATTTTTGTACTCCTCTATTAGTTCTAAAACAACTTCATTCGGCCATTCCATTTTTGATATTCGATCGCAAACGTGGTAAACACAATCCCGTCCAAACCGAACGTGCAATAGCGCGAATTTTCTTTGATGTACCGACACGGCGTGGAACAGCGTCGAGCGGGAGCAAGCAATCATTCGCTCGCTCGCAGAGCCGTCTACACCAGTAAAGGATGATTCACGGTACACCGTGACGGGCCGGAGCCGTGCGACGGTGAAGGCACGGCCAAACATTGTCAAATGTTATTTATACTTATACATTCATGCTAAGCCGAGCACGGTCCGAGCTTCGCCGGAACGCGTCCGTGCCCCTCCAAGAAATGTC